>NW_028318029.1:0-302643 GCF_062004578.1 Staurois parvus | reverse complement strand
ACTCCGTAGAGTTGAGCGCAGGTCACGCGTGGACCAGGTCACTCCGTAGAGTGGAGCGCAGGTCACACGTGGACCAGGTCACTCCATAGAGTGGAGCGCAGGTCACACGTGGACCAGGTCACTCCGTAGAGTGGAGGGCAGGGCACAGATGGACCAGGTCACTCCGCAGAGTGGAGGGCAGGTCACTCCCTGGAGAGGAGGGCAGGTCACGCGTGGATCAGGTCACTCCGTAGAGTGGAGGGCAGGTCACGCGGGGACCAGGTCACTCCGTAGAGTGGAGGGCAGGTCCGCGGGGACCAGGTCACTCCGTAGAGTGGAGGGCAGGTCACGCGGGGACCATGTCACTCCGGAGAGTGGAGGGCAGGTCACGCGGGGACCAGGTCACTCCGGAGAGTGGAGGGCAGATCACGCGGGGACCAGGTCACTCCGGAGAGTGGAGGGCAGGTCACGCGGGGACCAGGTCAGTCCGTAGAGTGGAGGGCAGGTCACGCGGGGACCAGGTCACTCCGTAGAGTGGAGGGCAGGTCACGCGGGGACCAGGTCACTCCGTAGAGTGGAGGGCAGGTCAGTCCGTAGAGTGGAGGGCAGGTCACGCGTGGACCAGGTCACTCCGTAGAGTGGAGGGCAGGTCAAGCGTGGACCAGGTCACTCCGTAGAGTGGAGGGCAGGTCACGCGTGGACCAGGTCACTTCGTAGAGTGGAGGGCAGGTCACGCATGGACCAGGTCACTCCGTAGAGTGGAGGGCAGGGCACGAGTGGAGGGCAGGTCACTCCGTGGAGAGGAGGGCAGGTCACTCCGTAGAGTGGAGAGCAGGTCACGCGGGGACCAGGTCACTCCGTAGAGTGGAGAGCAGGTCACGCGGGGACCAGGTCACTCCGTAGAGTGGAGAGCAGGTCACGCGTGGACCAGGTCACTCCGTAGAGTGGAGGGAAGGTCACGCGGGGACCAGGTCACTCCGTAGATTGGAGGGAAGGTCACGCGGGGACCAGGTCACTCCGTAGAGTGGAGGGAAGGTCACGCGGGGACCAGGTCACTCCGTAGATTGGAGGGAAGGTCACGCGGGGACCAGGTCACTCCGTAGATTGGAGGGCAGATCACGCGGGGACCAGGTCACTCCGTACATTTTAGGGCAGATCACGCGGGGACCAGGTCACTTCCGTACAGTGGGGGGCAGATCACGCGGGGACCAGGTCACTTCCGTACATTGGAGGGCAGATCACGTGGGGACCAGGTCACTCCGTACATTGGAGGGCAGGTCACGCGAGGACCAGGTCACTCTGTAGAGTGGAGGGCAGGTCACGTGGGACCAGGTCACTCCGTAGAGTGGAGGGCAGGTCACATGGGGACCAGGTCATTCTGTTCTTTGGAGGACGGGGGACCAGGTCACTCCGTAGAGTGGAGGGCAGGTCACGTGGGGACCAGGTCATTCTGTTCTTTGGAGGACAGGTCACGTGCAGACCAGGTAACTCGGTCTAGTGGAGGGCAAGTCATGTTGGGACCAGGTTACTCTTTACACAGGAGAACAGGTCAAGTGGGGACCAGGTCTGTCCATACAGCAGTGAGCAGCTGTGTGCCAGTTCTGTGGCACTGCGCCGTGTAGTGGTAACCATGTGGGCTCTATATGCTTCAGCTTCCCCTCCAGCATGTTGAGCCGCTAATACAGGGAAACGTTTCTCCTGCTCTCATTATTTATTCCAAGCCATGTGCCGTTTCCTGTGGAGATCACCTGCAGTCAGCCTGTGGCCCGGTGCTTGCTGATGCTTCAGCTTCCCTGTGCCAGCCTCCCCTAGGGGGGGATCCAGCTGATGAGGGTTCAGCTTCCCATTGTGTCAGGCGGCCTATAGGTGGCCCATGTGATGATGACACAGAGGCAGGAGCCTTCCTAATTACATTGGTGTGTGTAAATAGAACATGATGCCTGAGTAATGTGCAGAGCAGGTGGAGTACACACTAATAATAGGATGGAAGTGTTGTATTGCCCCCCCCCCCCCAATTTGTTTAATCTGTTAAGAAATAGAAAGTGTTACAATCTGCATGACACAATAGCGTCGGGAGAAGTGCGGCAGTTGTAACGTTTGTGGCAGGACGTTGGGCTCGCCGCCAGATCCTAGTGAGCCATTCATATTGACAGGAGTCTGGCATACCTAAATGACACAATGTCATCCGCACACACACAAACACATCTGCTGATGCATATGCCTTCCGAATATTAAACAAAAGAAAAGCAAATCTGCGTATGAGTAGCTTCAATACCAGTCCAGATTAGTCACCCTGTGTTTTCTGATTATGATTTACTACAGCCATTATGAACAATCTGGTATGTGTTATATTTATGAGGACGTGGTGCAATAGCATTTCAAGCAGGCGACTCAATAAACGTGCCAGCGTCTGAATCCTGCTGTACTATGGAGGCTCAAACTTTGCTAGCAGGAGTTCTAAAACCATGTTCCAATAAATAACATGTTACATGAGAAGGACGGTGGTTACCTGCATTCTACCTAATGGGGTGTATTCTAATAAAGACACCCAGCATATAGAGCTGAAAAGAACAATGAAAGCCCCTCCAATGGGAAGATAGATGAGATTGACCAATCGGTGTATGGAGGAGGATGAGCCAATAGGGATCATCTTTGATTCCACCATATGGAAAGTGTGATGTCACGAGGCAGAGCAGTGTGTAAAAGGCTCCTTTTAATAGGTGTGTGTTGTGCTTTCTTCTCGCTAATGTGTGTTTTGTCATTTGCAGCCCTTCCCTCCCCTGTGATGGAAGCACTCAGACAGCAGCAGGAGGAGGTGGTGGATACAACAAAGAGAGCAGCACTAGTACAGTAACAATAGAAGCAGCACTGCCAGCGTATAGTGAGTTTTTTTTGTCTTTAAGGATGCTTGTATTCAGTCTTTAAATTACCAAGGGAGAGCTGCACACTCTCTGCTTGCTTTGTCCCTACTTCTAGGTTGATGCTGCTGTGCCTGTGTATTGCACTGTAGCTGCATCATCCCTAAGCCCTGTATACTCACACAGTGCATGTCAGGTGATCTGTACAGCTGAAGAAAGCTCAGCTGCTATTGCACTTTGACATCACACAGACGATCATAGGACTACATCAGGTATGATCCAGCTTTCCCAGAAACAAATACTATGCACTCAAGATTAAAGTCAGAACGCTTGTAAATATTTATTAGTATTAATGTGTAGGGGTCGTGCTGTGACTCTCCACACTGGAGAAACACATTACAAGCAATGGATGAGTAGAAAAGGAAACTGGGGGCCTTTTGAATCATTGCTGTAAAGTTGACTTAAAAGCTTTTTTAATATGACATTTGCTGTTTCATGATGGCATTTTATATACAGTTTTGCAGGTTTTCTTTTGAATTGTTATCTTTATTTCAGATATATCAATCTGCATCACTGCTTAACACTGAGCTATACACAGATGTAAAAGACCTATATTAATGCAGTTCGGTTATCATTAAAGTATAATTAAAGGCAAAACGTTTTTCTTTAAAAGTGATACTAAACCCAGGACCCTGCATTCATAATATCATCTGGTCTCCCACAGAATGTGGAAATGCAATTATTGTAGTAAATATAAACTGCTAAATACCTTTTCTCATCAGCAGTATAAAGCGGTCTTGTGACTTCTATCAGTGTCCAACAGAGCACTGGTTAAAGCTTGTAGGAGGAGTTTTCATTCTCCCCTGATTGTCTTATGAGGTTGCATAAGCCCTGACCCTTTGTCTGAGCAGTGCTGATTGGACCTGTGCTGATCACATGCACTCCCAAGAAAAAAACACTTTCTAGCAATACACACCAAACTGAGCATGTGCAGTGTCTCCTAGCCTCTGTTCTATCAGGAGATGTATTGGAGACAGTAGAAGGGGAGGATCAGAGAAGACAGGATCAAATATTATTTTTACACAGTGCGGAGGATTAACCCCTTATGTTCCACAGTGAGTATAACAAGCATGCTTTACTGCATATACAGACTGATTTTACTGTTGTGGGTTTAGTAACACCTTTAAGTTTCGGGGAAAGTTGAAAGGGATTAGAATACCTGTCAGGTTTTTTTGTTGTCTGTGTCCCTGTTAGGGAGATTCACCCTCTTTGTCTGGTGACCATTATCACTGAGAGCCTTCATTCCTGTTCACCAGAACAGGATTCAATGGGAAATCTTCCACTGGGGACACTAGTGCTAGTGACCCTGGTGACAAGAAGGGGTTCCCCTCCCTTTGGAGAGTTTTCCTCTCACTTCCTGCTGTGGCCATCGGACAGGAAGTGAAAGAAAATCTCCCCAACAGAACACAACTGACAGGTGTTATATCCCTCTCCTACTCTTTTAAAAATTAAACAATGTTTAGACTTTAATTCTTCTTTAATACATCAATGTGTGTATTTTTTTTTTATATTTCTAAATGCGAGATGCATAAGTACCTGAACTAATAATAAGTACTAATAAGTACCTGGATATTGGCCTCTTGCGGTCTGTGTGCGGCAAGGCTAGCATACGAGAGGATGCAGCAGCACAAGTAGCCAATTGATTCTTCAGTTGACAAGAAGCACACTCATAAGAGGAGAAAACAGAGAAATGAGATCGTCGCTGTACTGCTTCACCTTGCACTGTTTAATAACAGGCTAGGGGTGGGTCCAGGAGGATCTGTACTTAGAGAAATTGGGTTGAATGGTCTCTATGGAGCCTCGGATGTTAATAGACTTGTGTCCGTTTATAACCATCTACATCCAGATGGCAGTCGGGTGTAAACGGACAGGCTGTTTAAAGCGACTGTATAGTAGTTTAAACATATTTATCATATTCTGGTCAGGACTAGGGGTTCTCTACTGCTGCAAGGGTTAAATTCTTGGTTATACTTGGGAACCAGTGAAAAAGGGCTCTTATCCAATTGCTTTTCTCTAAGGCACTCCAGTGCCCACAGCCATTCTGACATCCTCAAGTCAATATGCATGGCCAATAGTCCGGCGGAGGGACTGCTCACAAGCTAGAGTGCCAGGAGAAGTGTTCGATAAGGTACAGGGAATGACCAGAGACTGCGGGCATAGTACAGGAGATGACCAGAGACTGCGGACACAGCACAGGAGATGACCAGAGACTGCGGACACAGTACAGGAGATGACCAGAGACTGCGGACACAGTACAGGAGATGACCAGAGACTGCGGACACAGTACAGGAGATGACCAGAGACTGCGGACACAGTACAGGAGATGACCAGAGACTGCGGACACAGTACAGGAGATGACCAGAGACTGCGGACACAGTACAGGAGATGACCAGAGACAGCGGACATACTACAGGAATGACCAGAGACAGCGGACATACTACAGGAGATGACCAGAGACAGCAGACATACTACAGGAGATGACCAGAGACAGCGGACATACTACAGGAGATGACCAGAGACTGCGGACATACTACAGGAGATGACCAGAGACTGCGGACATACTACAGGAGATGACCAGAGACTGCGGACACAGTACAGGAGATGACCAGAGACTGCGGACACAGTACAGGAGATGACCAGAGACTGCGGACACAGTACAGGAGATGACCAGAGACTGCGGACACAGTACAGGAGATGACCAGAGACTGCGGACACAGTACAGGAGATGACCAGAGACTGCGGACACAGTACAGGAGATGACCAGAGACTGCGGACATACTACAGGAGATGACCAGAGACTGCGGACACAGTACAGGAGATGACCAGAGACTGCGGACACAGTACAGGAGATGACCAGAGACTGCGGACACAGTACAGGAGATGACCAGAGACTGCGGACATAGTACAGGGAAAATACCAGGGACACAGTACAGATGGCCAGAGACTGCGGACAGTGCAGGGGATGACCAGAGACTGCGGACAGTGCAGGGGATGACCAGAGACTGCGGACAGTGCAGGGGATGACCAGAGACTGCGGACAGTGCAGGGGATGACCAGAGACTGCGGACAGTGCAGGGGATGACCAGAGACTGCGGACAGTGCAGAGGATGACCAGAGACTGCGGACAGTGCAGAGGATGACCAGAGACTGCGGACAGTGCAGGGGATGACCAGAGACTGCGGACAGTGCAGGGGATGACCAGAGACTGCGGACAGTGCAGGGGATGACCAGAGACTGCGGACAGTGCAGGGGATGACCAGAGACTGCGGACAGTGCAGGGGATGACCAGAGACTGCGGACAGTGCAGGGGATGACCAGAGACTGCGGACAGTGCAGGGGATGACCAGAGACTGCGGACAGTGCAGGGGATGACCAGAGACTGCGGACAGTGCAGGGGATGACCAGAGACTGTGGACAGTAAAGGAGTTTACCAGAGACTGCGGACCTTTGGGGAGGGAGGGGGAGCGGGTACCTGAATTTGACAGGTACCCGCTCCCACTTCCGCGGTGTTGTCCTTCCCTCTTCTTCCTGCGCCGGCTTCTGTGACAGTCGGGTGCCCGCTGCGCTTTGTGAATGGCTTGGCGCCTTCTGGGACCTGTGTTGTGTCCCAGAAGACACCGCACCATTCACAAAGCGCAGCGCATGCGCAGTGGGCACCCGGCTGTCACAGAAGCCAGCGCGGGAAGACTGTGCAGCGCTGGAACGAGGAACAGGTAAGGCCCTGCAGGAGAGAACAGCTGAGCGGCCGGCCCGGTATTCTGACATGGTGGCGGCAGAAATACCGGACCGGCCGGTTTATATTCGCTCCATAAGACGCACTGACATTTTCCCCCCTTTTTGGGGGGGGAAAAGTGCGTCTTATGGAGCGAAAAATACGGTATATACACACACTATATAGGCATCCCAGTCTTAGTTTTAGTCCGTAGGGTTCAATATTGAATTGGCCCACAATTTGCAGCTATAACAGCTTCAACTCTTCTGGGAAGGCTGTCCACAAGGATTTAGGAGTGTGTCTAATGGAATGTTTGACCATTCTTCCAGAAGCGCGTTTGTGAGGTCAGGCACTGATGTCGGACGAGACGGTCTGGCTCACAGTCTCCGCTCTAATTCATCTCAAAGGTGTTCTATCAGGTTGTGGCAGTCATATTGGAACAGGAAGGGGCCATCCCCAAACTGTTCCTACAAAGTTGGGAGTATGAAATTGTCCAAAATGTCTTGGTATGCTGATGCCTGCACTGAAACTAAGGGGCCAAGCCCGACCTCTGAAAAACAACCCCACACCATAATTCCCCCTCCACCAAACTTTACACTTGGCACAATGCAGTCAGGCAAGTACCATTCTCCTGGAAACTGCCAAACACAGACACGTCCATTGGATTGCCAGACAGAAGTGTGATTCGTCACTCCAGAGAACATGTCTCCACTGCTCTAGAGTTCAGTGACAGCGTGCTTTACACCACTGCATCTGATGCTTTGCATTGCACTTGGTGATGTAAGGCTTGCATGCAGCTGCCCGGCCATGGAGACCCATTCCATGAAGCTGTCTATGCACTGTTGTTATGCTAATCTGAAGGCCACATGAAGTATGGAAGTCTTTAGCTATTGACTCTGCAGACAGTTGGTGGCTTCTGCACACTATATGCTTCAGTATGGGCTGAGCCCACTCTGTCATTTTACGTGGCCAACCACTTCGTGGCTGAGTTGCTGTTGTTCCCAGTTGCTTCCACTTTATTATAATAATAATAATATTATAATTTTGGATTGTCTTTTAACAAATAAATTGATCTGTGAATTTGGTATTGCTGTCCAGAAGCTTGTTGAAAAGTTTGCACCCTATCCCTGTAACAGTAGGACATAAATGAGGGGAGCAACTGTCACTAGGATACAAATAGCAATAATAATACTACAAAGATGTGCTTTTGCTGCAATCTGTGTCTCTAGTGGAGAGATTTCTTATCACTTCATGTGATAGAGACACAGACCAAATAAAAATCTGACAGGGGTCCCATACCAATCCCACTTTGTTCAAAACAAAAAAAAAATGTTGTAGGCAGTAAAGTTATAACTAAATGCAGTTTTTGCATTTTAGTTTTGGACAGAGTTGAGAATGTTTTGTTTTTTTTTTTTGTGCTGACTATGTCCCTGTTAGGGAGACTTACCCTCTCTATTTGTCCTATTTACTGTTCTCACCATCCTAAATTGTTTTGGAGAGAGATTCCAACATTTGTCAGTTTTTATTGCTGTTTGGGCTCTAATTAGGGAGATTCACCCCCTCTATTTTCCCTGCTTTCCATTTTATTATTATACAGGATTTATATGGTGCCAACAGTTTGCTCAGCGCTTTACAATATAACGGGAGACAATACTGCAACAATACAGTTCAATACAAGAGGGAAAGGAGGGCCCTGCTCCTTGGAGCTTACAATCTAGGAGGGAGGGGCTAGTGGTACAAAAGGTAGTGACTGTGGGGGATGGACTGGTTGGAAGAGTAGAAGATTCCGTTATTAGCTGAGAGCAGGATAGGCTTCCCTGAAGAGAGAGGTTTTCAGAGATCGCCTAAAAGTGAGCAGAGTAGGCGATAGTCTGATAAATTGGGGTAGAGAGTTCCAGAGGATGGTGGAAGCTCTGGAAAAGTCCTGGAGATGAGCTTGGGAGGAGGAGACAAGGGAGCTAGAGAGCAGGAGGTCTTGCGAGGAGCGGAGAGTATGGTTTGAGTGATATTTAGAGACAAGATCGTTGATGTAATTTGTGGCAGTTATAAATGGCTTTATACGTTATTGTTAATGTTTTGAATTTTATCCGTTGGGCAATGGGAAGCCAGTGGAGGGATTGGCAGAGAGGGGTGGCAGATACAGGACGGTTAGTAAGGTGGATGAGTCTGGCAGCAGCATTCATGATAGACTGAAGAGGGGATAACCTGAGATTTGGTAGGCCAATCAGGAGGGAGTTACAATAGTCAAGGCGAGATATAACCAGGGAGTGAAAAAGTTGCTTAGTGGTTTCCGAGGTTAGGAACGGGCGTATTTTGGAGATGTTGCGGAGGTGAAGTCTACAAGATTCGGACAGTGATTGGATTTGGGGGTGAAAGGACAGATGGGAGTCTAGGATTACACCTAGCACCCTGGCATGAGGGGAGGGAATGATGATTGTGTTATTGGTCTTGATGGAGAAGTTAGGGGAGGGGGCACGGGCTGGGGGGAATACTAAGAGCTCAGTTTTGGAAAGATTGAGTTTGAGGAAGTGGAGTGACATCCATGCCGATATGTCGCTTAGTAGGTTAGTAATGCTAACGGTCGTAAAGGTGGTGGGGTTGGTCTGCTCCTGTCTCCACAGAGCACCTTCCGAGTCCTCCCAAACCCCCCCTCTATCCTTCTCCTCCTTTGAGGCCCACTGCATCCGACTATTCTCCCCAACCCCCCTAAGGATTGCTGTAATCTACCAGCCTCCTGGACCCGTATCCCGCTTCCTTGATGACTTTTCCGCCTGGCTACCCTTCTTTCTCTCCTCCGAGCTACCCACCATCATACTTGGAGATTTCAACATCCCTGTCAACATCAACAACCCGGCCACATCCCAACTTCCCAACATCCTTACCTCCTCTTTTACACTCGCGCAGTGCATACAATCCACCACCCACTCCGACGGGAACATCCTAGAACTTGTCTTCTCCCATCTCTGTGCTCCCCACAACATCACAAACACCCCCTTTCCTTCTCTGTCTCTTCGTCCTCAAACGCCTACCCCTCCAAATGTCATACTATTACCGGCCAAAATCTCCGCAACCTGAAACCTGCCCCCCTCCACTCTGCAGCTGATCAACTTTACGACCGCATCCTTCCCCTGTCCTGCCACGACAACCTATAACAACTCGCTGTCAACCGCTCTTGACTCGCTAGCGCCTTTAACCACACGAAACATCAGACCCCGACAGCTCCAGCCCTGGCAGACTAATCACACCAAAACTCTCAAACGACACAGTCGTGCGCTGGAGCGACTATGGCACAAAACCAGATCCCAACTAGCATTCACCCGCTATAAATCTGCCTTCCACACCTACACTTCCTCCCTCCACGCTGCCAAACAAGCCTACTTCCTGACCCTCATCAAGACCCTCTCCTCCAATCCTCACCAGCTCTTCTCCACCTTCAACTCTCTACTCTCTCTGCCCCCACCTCCACCCAGCACCTCACTCACCGCCCTCGAGATTGCCAATCACTTCAAAAACAAGATTGACACAACCCGTGGGGACATCGCCGGTGCCCAGACCTCCTCCCCACCCATCTCCTCTCACACTGCAACCCCCTCATCACCCCTCTCCCTCGGCCTCACCACTGTTCTGACCTCCACCCCACCTAACATCCCTCACACTGAAACCCCCTCCACACTCCACTCCTTCGACCTTACTACCATTGAGGAGGTCACCAAGGTCTTCTCACCACCTGCCCCCTCGACTCTGTCCCCTCACAACTCCTACGACTTCCCTCCTCCTCCATCCTACGCTCCCTCACCCACATCTTTAATCTCTCCCTCTCTTCCGGCTCATTCCCCTCCCTTATGAAGCACACGCAGATCACTCCCATACTTAAAAAGCCCACCCTAGACCCCACTGACTCGAACAACCTTAGACCCATCTCCCTGTTGCCATATACATCCAAACTCCTTGAGCGCTTAGTCTACAATCGCCTAAGCTCCCATCTCAACGACAACAACCTCCTCAATCCCCTACAGTCCGGATTCCATCCCCTACACTCCAACGAAACTGCCTTACTCAACCTCTCCAACGACCTGCTAACCGCCAAAGCTAATGGCCACTATTCAGTGCTCCTTCTCCTCGACCTCTCTGCTGCTTTCGACACAGTTGACAACCCCCTCCTCCTCAAGACACTACACTCCCTTGGCCTCAGAGACTCCGCTCTCTCCTGGTTCTTGTCCTACCTATCACAACGCTCCTTCAGCGTTACCTATAATGATACCACCTCCCCCTCACTCCCCCTCTCTGTTGGGGTCCCTCAAGGCTCTGTCCTCGGGCCCCTTCTCCAGCTACACCTCCTCCCCTGGCCAACTCATACACTCTCACGGCTTCAACTACCACCTCTATGCCGACGACACGCAAATCTATCTCTCAACCCCTCGCCTCACCCCCTCAGTCTCCGCCCGAATAACAATCCTACTGAATGACATATCAGATTGGTTGTCACTTCACTTCCTTAAACTGAACATCTCCAAAACCAAGCTCCTAATCTTCCCCCCCAGCCCGCACACAACCCCCTACTGACTTCTCCATCACGTCCAACAATGCCATCATCAGGCCCGCCCGGCAGGCCAGAGTACTTGGTGTCATTCTTGACTCCAATTAATCCTTTCAGCCCCAAGTCCAATCACTAACAAACTCATGCAGACTCCACCTCCGCAACATCGCAAAAATCCGCATGTTCCTAACCCCAGCAACCACTAAGCAGCTCATCAACTCCCTCATCATATCACGACTCGATTACTGCAACTCCCTCCTCACTGGCCTGCCTCGCCACAGGCTATCCCCGCTTCAGTCTATCCTGAATTCTGCGGCCAGACTCATCCACCTTACCAACCGCTCCGTTTCCGCCACCCCCCTCTGCCAATCCCTCCACTGGCTCCCGACTGCCCAACGTATCAAATTCAAAATCCTAACACTGACGTACAAAGCTGTCCATCATACTGCCCCGTACTACATCAGCAACCTAATATCCAAATACCACCAAAAACACACTCTCCGCTCCTCATAAGACCTCTTTCTCTCTAGTTCCCTGGTCTCTTCCTCCCATGCCCGCCTCCAGGACTTCTCCATGGCGTCACCCATCCTCTGGAACTCCCTACCCCAATCCATCAGACTATCGCCTACTCTCCTCTCCTTTAGGCGCACCCTGAAAACCCACTTCTTCAAGGAAGCCTTCCCTACCCCCTGCTAATTGCTGACCTCCTCCACTCTTCCTACCACTCCATCCCCCACAGCTTTTCCTCCTGTACCACTATCCCCTCCCTCCTAGATTGTAAGCTCCAAGAAGCAGGGCGCTCGAACCCCTCGTGTATCGCATTGTATTGTTATTGTACTGTCGCATGTATTGTCTCCCCTTGTATTGTACAGCGCTGAGCGAACTGTTGGCGCTTTATAAATACTTTATAATAATAATAATGCAAGAGGAGACTGAAGGGATGAGGTGAGGGGTAGAAAGATAGATTTGTGTGTCATCAGCATAGAGATGGTACTGAAAGGCATGGGAGTTTATCAAGTGACCAAGGGAGGAGGTGTAGATGGAGAAGAGAAGGGGTCTAAGGACAGAACCTTGAGGGACCCCTACAGAAAGAGGGAGTGAAGAGGAGGAGGCAGCGTTATAGGTAACACTGAAGGAGCGCTGCGATAGGTAGGAGGAGAACCAGGAGAGAGCAGAGTCTCTGAGACCAAGACAGTGGAGTTTTTTGAGGAGCAGGGGATGGTCAACCATGTCAAAAGCCGCAGAGGGGTCAAGTAGTAAGAGTACAGAGTAGTGGCCATTGGTTTTAGCTGTTAGTAGATCATTAGTGAGTTTTAGTAGGGCAGTTTCAGTGGAGTGTAGTGAGCGAAAGCCAGACTGTAAAGGGTCAAGAAGATTGTTGTCGGTGAGGTGGGAGCTCAGGCGATTGTAGACTAAGCGTTCTAGGAGTTTAGAGGTAAATGGCAGCAGGGAGATGGGTCGTAAGTTGTTCAGGTTGGTGGGGTCCAGGGAGGGCTTTTTAAGTATGGGAGTGATGTGCGAATACTTTAAAGGTGAGGGGAAGGCATCAGTAGTGAGGGAAAGGTTGAATATGTGAGTGAGGGAGCATAGGATGGAAGAAGAGGGTGACCGTAGTAGTTGTGAGGGGACAGGATCCAGGGGGCAGGTAGTGAGACAGGCTTCTGAGAAAACTTTAGTGACCTCTTCGGTAGTAGCAAGGTCAAAAGAGGAAAGTGTTGAGGGAGGTTTAGTATAAGGTATGGTAAGTGGGATGGATGTCTGTGCAGTGGAGATGCCCCTACGAATTGCGTCAATCTTGTTTTTGAAATGATTTGCAATCTCGTGAGCAGTGAGTGAGGTACTGGGTGGAGGTGGAGAAAGTAGAGAGTTAAAAGTAGAGAAGAGACAACGAGGACTGGATGACAAGGTATTAATAAAAGTGTCAAAGTAGGCTTGTTTGGCAACATGAAGGGAGGAATTGTTTAAGAAAGCAGATTTATATAGGGTGAATGCTTGTTGGGATTTGGTTTTACGGCACAATCGCTCCAGCGCACGACTATGTTGTTTAAGATTTCTGGTGTGGTCAGTCTGCCAAGGTTGTAACGGTCAGGGCCTGATGCTTCGTGTTGTTTGAGGAGCAAGTGAGTCTAATGCGGATGAAAGGTAACTGTTGTAGACCGCAGTGGCCAGGGCAGGACAGGAGAGAGATTCTGTCATAGAGTTTGTCAGTTGCAGAGTGGAAAGGAGCAGGGTTCAAGTTGTGAAGGTTTCTGCGGGTAATTGTTTGCCGCTTGGAGGAATAGGTGTTTGAAGACGAGGACATTGTAAAGGTGATGAGATTGTGATCAGAGAGAGGAAAGGGGGTGTTTGTGAGGTTGTAGGGAGTGCAAAGATGGGAGAAAACAAGGTCTAATGTATTCCCATCAGAGTGAGTGGAGGACTGTATATACTGTGCTAATGCAAAAGATAAGGTTAGGTTAAAGAGTTGGGATGTAGCCGGGTTATTGACATTAATAGGGATGTTAAAATCTCCGAGAATGATAGTGGGTAGTTCAGAGGAGAGAAAGTAGGGTAGCCAGGCAGAGAAATCATCAAGAAAGCGAGACACTGGTCCAGGAAGCTAGATCACTGCAATCTTCAGAGAAATGGGAGAAAACAGCCGGATGCAGTGAGTCTCGAAAGAAGACAAGGATAGAAAGGGAGGGTTAGGGAGGACTTGAAAGGTGCTCAGTGGGGATAGAAGCAAACCAACCCCACCACCTTTCCGACCACTGGGTCTGGGTGAGTGGGTCCAGAGGAGCCCTATATAGGAAAGTGCTGCGGGAGAAGCAGAATCTGCTGCTTGGAGCCAAGTTTCTGTAATTGCTAGTAGGTTAAGGGAGCGGGAGACAAAAAAGTCATGGACAGAGGTGAGCTTATTACAGACAGAGCGGGCATTACAGAGCGCACATGAAAAAGGGAGGGTGGTTTTTGGGAGCACGGGGACTGATATTAAATTTAGGGGATTGCGGCTATTCCCGGAAGTGGTGTGGGGGTGAAATACTGGAGGACCAGGGTTTGGGGAGATATCCCCAGAGGTTAGGAGAAGAAGGGTGAGGAAAGTAACATGGGACCGGGATGTACACAAGTGCACATGCCTTCCAGTCCTGGTGTTTTGGTCAGCAGGAGAGTGAAGTATCAGCAGGAGGTGATGAGAGCAGTAGTAGGGAGATGGTAGCAGTGAGGGTGAGATGTACAAGTTTTGGGGTGGAGCAGAGGGGTAAAGAAGTGAGATTTTGGGAACGCAGGAAAGTAATATGAAAAGGAGGAGTAGAGGGGACATATTAAAAGGTACACGGAGTGGGACTCAGACTTGTAAGAGATGTTTCCCAGGGTGTTTGCTTGCAGTCTGTCCAGCATGCAGTAGAGTTTCTTGTTGTTGTATCTTCCTGCTGCTTGAGTTATTCTGCTTTAGTTCAACTGCTGTGTTTAACTGCTTCTTCGCACTCTTATCAACAAAGCACTCATGCAAAAGCAGCACCCCATCTGTGACTGTGCCCGCCATTTTATCATCAAGAGTGAAAGAAAATTCCAAATTTTGGGTTGTCCCCAGAACAGGAATCAATAGGAAATCTTCCAGTGGGGCGCTAGTTCTAGTGACCCTGGTAACAAGAAGGAGTTCCCCTCCCTTTGGAGAGATTTCCCCTCACTTCCTGTTTTGGCTATGGGACAAGAAATGGGGGAAAATCTCCGCAGTGGGATACAGACAGATGGCAAAAAAAAACTGACATTGGTTCTAACCCTCCCTTACGCTATCCAAAATGAAAAACGTTTTGCCTTTAGTTCTACTAGCGGGCAGCGGCTGCAGCATTGGGAACATGTTACATTTTCCACCCTAAAACCGTGTGGAACAAGTAATATGTTCCCAATGCTGAACTTCTACTTTAAGTAGCTGATGTTAAACTTGAGGTTGTACATTTGCTTACTGCTCACATTCTTCCAAGTCTCTCAGTCATAAAATACAATAATCTTTTACTGCTTAAGGGCTCATTCACACAGGCTGAAAAAATGTACATTTAGATGCATACAACAGATAGTTTTGTGCACATCTAAATGCAGCACTATAGTAACCAATGAGCCAACACACACAGAGATTAATTATGAACACAGGCAGAAAAGATGCTGTATTTAGACACAATCAGCAGGTAGTTTTGTACACATCTACACACAGCACTATAGTAATAAGTGAACCCATACACAGAGCTGCAACCACATGAAAATGTTTGCTGTGTTTAGTCAAACACAAAAAAGTAGGAGACAGCTGCAGATTTTTCTCGTGTGGTTATAACCACGCGTATATAAAGAGGAAATGCACTGCATCTGAGCATCACAAAGAAATCACTTTGAAAAACACCTCCCAGCATTTCTGTCCATCACCATCTTGAGTAAGGGCAGATGATTCATGTAGCATTTACTTCCTAAAATCCATCTGCCCCTAGCTCAGGCAAAGGCTGAGTTGAGAAACCTCCCTCCTTAAGACTGCTGGGATGTTTTACATCATTTGCCTAGGCATAGAAACCAAGAAGTAACTAAAGAAATGTTTTAAACAAGTAAATATCATATACTTTCCTATCTATTTACTAATGCTAGCAGCATAAGCAATAGCAATAGTTCATGTTGATTGAGAGTGAAGTTCCTCTTTAACCACTTCAATACCGGGCACTTATACCCCCTTCCTGCCCAGGCCAATTTTCAGCTTTCAGCGCTGTCACACTTTGAATGACAATTGTGCGGTCATACAGCACTGTACCCTATGACTTTTTTATAATTTTTTTTCACACAAATAGAGCTTTCTTTTGGTGGTATTTAATCACCACTGAGTTTGTTTTTGTTAAATAAAACAAAAACACCTGAAACTTTGAAAAAAAAAACACACTTTTCTTCATTTCTGTTATACAATTTTGTAAATAAATAAAATGTCTTCATAATGTATTCTTTTACATTTCTTTGGTGAAAATAATAATAATTGAATTTGTTTTTTTTTCAAATGTTTCTATTATTTTGTTTATTTTTTATTAAATTTTTTTTTTTACTATTTTATTTTTTAGCACACTGTGACCAAAGCAATACAATGTTACCATAGTAACATCAAAGTACTCTGGGCAAGTGATAAGGTTTTTTTTTTTTTAACACAGTATGATTGCTAATACCAATGTATTTAATTGATATTTGCAATCATTGTTACTGAATGAAACTTGATTCATTCAGTCTTTTGTTGTGATTAACTGTGATTGAGCAAAGCTGATCACATGAGGCAGATGGGCTGTGATTGGCCCTGTCTGTATCATGTGACTTCCTTGACCAGTCACAGCGGTCACATGACAGTGGCAATGGGTTGGTGTAGTGATATGTCATCGGCTGTGTCCCGTGGACACAGCCGATGACAGATCGCGCCACTGGGTAGCCCAGCGGCCGCGTGAGCGACTCATTTTGACAGGATGTTATCTGACGCCAAGTCACAAAGGTGTGTCCCGCCCGGCTGTCAATCTGCTATAGGCCAGGCGGGAAGTTAAGATGCATATTTTACACAGGATCTTCCATGCAGAAAATACGTATTTAAATGCAGCGCTTTTTCTGCCTGTGTGAATGAGCCCTAATTGATGAATGGATAAACAGTATCACTATGTGCTCTTGCTCTGTGCACATCATCTTGACGTTTTTCAGTTACACTTTAAATAAGCAAGTCAATGTCTGTAAATTCTTTAGAGGGGAAATTGTGAATACTCAATGAGATTTTTAAACTTTGGCAAATACCTAGATGATGCGGAAGAGGATCAGTGATACATTGAGAGTGATTTAAAATAAGATCTTGGCTAAATTCATATCGCCCTCTTCAACACACATTCACACAAACTTCACTATAGATGTCATGTAGGCTTAAGAAGGTTGCAAGTATAAGGTAGAATCGATAGTAGATGTTTCAGAACCAGCTATTCAGGATTGCAGAAACCGGTCGCAACACACACAAGACTCCTCTTACATTTATAAAAAATGAATAGAGAGCCAGAATTACACTTGGCATTCAGATCTGATATTTAATACATATGTGATGTGATAGTTTGACCTTGGACTTTTAAGTTCCGGTTTACAGTGATGTGCATCTTATGTGGATTAGATCTGATCCAAAAGGCTAGATTCACATGTCATCTAAAAAAACATTGTTTGCTATGAATGTATTTGGTGCAATTTTGAACTGTTAAAAAAAAAAGGGTCCTGTGCAAGTTTAGTGCAGATTCGGTACAAATTTTATCTCCAGCTATGCCAAATCCCCTCAGAAATCGCTTTAATTTGCATTAGAATCGCACCTGTCACTAAAGAAATCACACTGAGATTACATCAGATTCCCACTGCATCAATGTGAACCTAGTCTAAAACATTTCTTTACTGTTACCTTTTGCAATATAACTCCCCCTTCTTTTTAGTCTTTTAAACAAAAAGTGGATGATTTTGATATTTTGTATAAGGTATTTAAAAATGTAATTTGGCTCAGACAATAATAATGTAAAGTCTGTCCCCTTGTCCAGGAAATGAAACATTTTATATATGGCTGAATTATAAAATTTTACAACTATTTAAACCCTTTATGAAAGCTTTATGGTGTGAACACATCTGTCATGTTTGATCTTACAAATACTTACACTTCAGAAGAGTATGGTAAACATTTTTCTTTTTAAATTGTAGGTTTGCAAATATACATGATGCTGAAGTGCCTAGGTTGTGATGAATGTATAACATGGCATCATCAGAATCTCTGGATCAAGACATTCCGTTGTTCAGCCTTTCACCATTCTGGGCTAGATGCCTAGTAGGAGTTGTGTCTTTTGTGTGCTTTGTAAACAGTTATAATGGCAACTTTGTCTTCGATGACTCGGAGGCCATCATCAATAACAAGGTGAGGGCTGACATATTTTACTGCCTGTACAAAAATGTATTCTTTCTTAACCACTTCAGCTCTTCTACCTTTATACCCATTATGGACTTTTTACATTTTTGCTATGGGCCTGTTTATTCAGCAATAACTTTGCCATTACCCAAGTTACCAGAGTAATAAATACATTGTTTTTTGAGGAGGATAAATTGGGCTTATTTTGACAGTATTGTCCTGTATAAATATAATTTTGTATATGTGATTTAAAAACAAAAAATGTAAAAAGAACAAAGATTAATTTAAATAAGATTAATCTGACAACCCGACTGTCAGCTGGAAATGATCCTATGGCTCAACAGCTGCCCAACCATTTCCGCCCAACCATTTCCACCCTCCCACTGCCATGTTTTCTGGGCTTCACAGTTCCATCTGCAGGCCAGGGATCTGCATGGTGAGTGCTGTCAGGTAGTGGGCAGTGAGACTAGCGAATATATGTTCATTGATCTCCCCTAGCTAGAATGAACACAGAAAGGGTATGCACATCACTTCAAGGCTCAGTTGTCACGTTCCCCAGTCACTGTGGTGCGATCTATGCTCCATTGCACATATTGACAGCAAGGGTGGGGGGTTTACACTCCCACCTGCTAGCTGTGTGTAAACCTGCTGTCAGGGAAAAGTGATCCCATCCCGGGAACATTGAGCCAAATACCCCAACCACTCCCCCTCCCCCATGTGCGTCCTTCATGATAAATAAATAAACTTTAGTGCAAAAATATAAAGGCACAACCAAGCATATAAACTCCCACATATTGATGACCTGTAGGGTTTTTTTAAGCATCCTCTATGGAAAATTTAGGGTAATGAAGGTTGTTGCTGTTTCACGGGCCCATACATATTTATATTTTACCAACAAATTGGATAGCCTATTTCATGTCTGTGCCCAAAAACTAATTTTAGTTTAGGTTTTAATTAAACTTTTTGTCTTAAAGTGTTGTGCTAAGATTGTGTGATGTAGAAAATTGGAACTACTGCAGTTTTATTCTCTATAGGGTCTTTGCTTTCAAAAAATATATATTGTTTTGGGGATTTTCGTAATCTTCAAGCTCAAAATATTTTTTAAGCGTGTGCAAAAACATCTTGACATCAAAATGGTTAAAGGTGAACTAATCCCATAAAGTAAAACTGTTTTTCCAAGTTTTGAATATAGGGTGAAGTGTTGGAAACACTTTCTGTTGCTATGTGTGTCCCCACCAGGAAGGTCTAAACTCAGCTATTTGTTCTGTGGACTAAATGGGAGGGAATGTAACCACTTGAGCTCCAGAAGGGTTTACCCTCTTCATGACCAGAGCATTCTTTGAGGCAGCTGCAGGAATCATACCAGTATAACCACTTAAAGTCCATCAACATAACGGTATGTCACTGGTGCTTGTTGGGCATACATGTTATGTTCTTTTTTATGCAGCCTGTGGACTGAACAAAAAAAAGAAAAAGAACAGATTCCTCCTCCATTCATATCAATCAATATGGATGAAGAAATCTTTGCCAGAAAAACTGTGTAGTATGCCCACCATTGGAATCTACTGCCCTGCATCCACCCACTTCTAATGTTGGGCATACATGTATAGTTCCTTTTTTCATTCAGTCTGGGGGCTAAACAAAAAAAAACAAACTAAACAACAGATTCCTCCATTCACATTGATCGATGTGGATACAGAAATCTCTGCCAAAACAAAAGTGAAAAAAAATATATGGCGACGCATAGGAGTGACCACTTCAGGTCCCTCATGCTTGGGCATATATGTTCTTTTTTCTTTTTTTTTTACTGCGGATGAGACCTCTGCTCCTGCAATGCTGTAGGCACTGATGTATGTATTCTGAGAGCAACACCCTGCTGCTGTCAGAATCAGCTCTGCGGCTGATTGTCATTCCTGCGATGCAAACAACAATGGTACACATTAACAAAATAACATTAACTCAATAAAAGAACAACTTTTTTAGTTTTTTTATTTTACTTTTTTTAACTTTTTTTTTTTCATCAGAACCGTAACTATAAACTTTCAAGCCTTTCATTCTAGGATCCCTCAAAATGTGATAGTTTCCTGACTGTCTAACATCTTTTGAGACCCTTGTGTGTGAATTGTGTGCCCTAGAATGTGCTGTGCTTTACTCTATATTAAAACGCCACTAGTGTGTGGAAGTAACGGAAGCAGTCCTTGAAGCAGAGACCAGGTTGGTCAGGTCAGAAGGGACAGAAAAAAAAACGGGTGTCTCGTCTTATTCCACGTCTACAACAGACACATCTTTTTTGGGGTAACCTTTGGATTGGGGTACCAGGGAGGACATCAGGAAAATGCCTCTCTTGCAGCTGGCTCACTGTATCTGGATTTGGGCCATAGCACCATCTGGATACAAAAGGGTGATGATGGTCGCTTCCTGAAATTTTAGGAAGGTATCCACTTCTTCCTGTTGCTTTGTAAATCACAAAAGCATTATATATTAAAATAGAGAAATACTTCTTTTGTACCAGTGTCTAACTTTGCCCCATCAACATTGGTCTGTATTGTTGGGGGAATCTAGCAATTTTTCTGTGGTTGCAGGAAAAGAAAATCGCATAATCTTCAGCCATGTCTTGACCATCCATGCAGATAAATTTCATTATAAACAAATGCTGTTTAAAGTAATTTTTAAAAAATGCAACCAATCGGCTTCTATCTTCTGCTTGTTCATTTAAGTTTTGAAAATGAAAGTGAAAATAAAATCTGATTGGTTGCCATGCACAGCTGCTTCAGTTTTGATAAATTCCCCTAAATCTCTATAGCTCAGGGGTCAGGAGAGCAGAATGCACAGGGTACTTTAAAGAGTGATCATTTTATTTTTTTTACCATTTTGCACAGCATTTTAGTAAATATAGGGGGTTATTTACTAAAGTTGGAGAGTGCAAAATCAGGCTCACTTCTGCATAGAAACCAATCAGCTTCCAGGTTTTATTGCCAAAGCTTAACTGAGCAAGCTGAAGTTAGAAGCTGATTGGCTCCCATGCACAGCTGCACCAGATTCTGAGTGAACAAGTTTTAGTAAATCTCCCCGATAGTGTCCTGTTTGTGTTTTTAAATGTGTATTCCCCAATTGACTAATGTATTTACAGATATAAAAGTGAATTTTAGTTGTACTTGGAAGGTTTGCAGTATACACTTTCTCCTAAAATCCGACAGGAAAAAGCAGACTGATGATGTAATCTTAGTCTACTACTGGCAGAAGGAAGCATTTCCTTTGTTTTCCCCTCCCATAGTGATCACTCACTCGCAGTAATTTCTGCTAAATAACAGAGTGAGAGGCAGAAGCAGGGGGAATAGCTGTGTAAACAAACCCACGAGCAGTCAGCCAATAGCGTAAAGCACGGGAACCAAGATTTACTTGATTGCATCATCCCAGGGTCAAAAATCTTAGACCACGGAGAATACATTGACCCTGTATCATAACTGAACAAAGATGTAACCAGTTTTCTTGAATATTCCCTCACGAGCATGCTCCTGTAATATTTGACATAGATATACGATTAACTAATTCGGGCAAAAGTAGCTGAATTCAGATACTGTGATGTCATTTCTGTTGGTATCCAAAATAAGGTTAATTTAAAGATGACGTTTTATTTCTATATAATATATTTATTTATTCATTTTTGAAGCTCTACAGCTTCAGTGACATTACATACCTGTCCTGAAAGTTGTCCCACATCATGCTGGCAGCTGGATGCTGGAGAAATCTTCACTGCAGGGGTGCTGCACCGTTTAGGAGACATTCACATCAGCAATAGCGGATCACGTCACTGAATTCAAGGCACACTGAGTGTGTCCTGAATACAGAGGGCCGTGCTGCTATGATGAATCTCATGCACATGCATGGGAGTGACATCACCGTTGCCTGATCATTCACACAGCAGGAGACTGTGAACTCAGTAGGAAGACTGTCTGCAGATGGGGACACCAACAGCAGTGACAGCTCAGCGCTGGAGTGTTCAGTATAAAAAAGGTAAGTCTGCCATAATGTGCTAGTATAAAAAAAAAAGTTGTAGACATGTTTGCTGGAAGTTTAGACACAGGATGAGGCTGGGGCACCCCTAAATTAAAGGTTTCTCCAGGATCTAGCAGCATGACATGGGACATCCATCATTACAGGTAATTACTGTCACTAAAGCTGTGGAGCAAAAATTTAAATCTGCTAAACTTCAGCTTAAATAAGGCCATAAGACATTTGTAAAGGCCAGCAATACAGTTAAAGCAATTGGTATGACTACTGTAAATCACTGGGTTATTACACATCATATCATTGCTGTATGTGTTTGATTTCAAAGTTCATATACAGTATCAATGACATTTGTTAAGCGCAACAAATTGATTATAGTTTTTTTTTTGCATCCCCTGTTTATAGTGCTACTTTTTATATTAGGAATATACTAAATTGCAAAAGCTATATTGGTTTAGTAAGATATTTCTATTCGTACTATTATTATAGGACCTCCGAGAAGATACATCAATTAGTGATTTGTGGCTCCATGATTTTTGGGGTACTAAACTTAGCAGCAATGCTAGTCATAAGTCCTATAGGCCACTCACAGTCTTAACGTTCAGGTAAGATGGTAATCTATTTTTTTCATATCCTGTGTTGCTGTGTTACATTTTGCATGTTGAATATCTGTTATTCATGTAGCTCCAGGGAATACAAACATCTTCTATATATTGAATATCTTTGGTTTAGGATGTCTGATTCTTTTCATAAAATTAGCTTGTCAGCTCTTGTTCAGCTCTTGTTGCTAAATACCAATGGACACAGGGCAGCAATTGTATTAGTTAAAACTTGAACATGTTAAACATACTTAATTTTAATTTATGGAGATACAACCATGTTGAGGAATTATATATCATATATTTTATATTATCTGTTTATGTACTGTTCCTGCAACATAATATTAGATTCCTTGATTAAATCTTTCACTGCCAGTAATGTAAAACCTATGGCGGCACAGAGCTGCTTCCAGCTGGCCAGCTCAGCAAGTTTTATGTTGCTGGCATTCCGCCTTCTGCTTTAACCTCAGGGTTACTCCAGTGATCCTGAGCTGATAGCACAGTTGTCCAGTAAGTAAACTGAATAAAAGAATAGTTGTGACTATCACAATGAGATCCTTCTGTAGCTCTCCCTGCAGCTCTTCCGGCTTCTCCTCCCCTCCATCTCACCGGCTTCAGCTGCTGCAGGAAGTGCTGCAGGGATGATTGAACTCTGCAAATGGTTCCCCCCACTAAACCAGTCCCCCTGTTGCACCCTCTGCAGTACTACTGGCTTCTCCTCCTCTTCCTCCAGCTGCATCAGGTGGAGCCATTAGAGGATCAAACTCTGCAAATGCCATGCTTCATTCTCTCCACCTCTCCTTGACTTCCCTGCAGCACTTGATACCACTGTGAGCCCCATCCCTGAAGCTGCAGAGAAAGGAATTCAGGAATGTAATTCCTTTCTCTGCCTCAAAAGTGAGATATCAGGCATTTCTTTAGCCCACTTATATTTCACCAAACTCTTAATCTGACAGGGATTTCTTTAGCCCACTTATATTTCACCTATTCGACAGGGCTGTAGGAAAAAAAATAAAAATGTAAAAAACATAGCTGTCAAATTGAGAGCAGTGACCATGCATACACTGCATCTCATTTGGCAAAAATGGAACTGCCTCTACGGGGATGCATGGAACACCTGTGCATTTCCATGAAGGTGAACACAGCCTGGCATAAGCGTACATTATAGTATGCCTCATGTAAACAAGTTTAAGAGCACAGGCACATGGGAGCTCTGTCCAGTATAACAGAAATTAATGATTTGTTTAAGCAGCTGGAGCCTATGTTACTCTACAGGGGTGCAGCTGCTTTACGAACACAGCCGCAGGTCCTATTTTAACAGCTGTGCAGGTGAGCATCCAACATACTGACGTGTGCTGGTGTACATTGTATCAAGCACTGCAGTCCATTATTACAATGCATCACAATGCTTGATTTAGTTTTCTTTTTTTTTTTTTACTCTACTATTTGTATGCCAGTGCATTGTGACATGTTGCCGCACATTATAACGAACCGCATTGCAATAAAATGTATACTTGCATCATAGTATCACAACGAACATTAATCCAGCATACACATGGCACTGTGATTGGGTGTTAGCAAAATGCATACAACCAGCCAACAATAATAAAATAAAGGCACATTTAAATATGTTGTAAAGTGTCAGTTTGAAACGCATATGTACAGAATTTGCGCAGCTTTTACTTTCTGACTTCCTATCACATTTCTTGAGGTTCTAAATTACCAGGGCAGTACAAAACCCTCCCAAATGACCCTTTTTTTGTAAAGTAGACACCCCAACAAATTTGCTGAGAGGCCTGTTGAGTGCATGGAACATTTTATTTGTGGAAACAAATTTTTGGAAAATGACATGTCACACAGTTATAAATATATAGTGCCGCGCTCCTATTTACTTATATATATAACTTAATCCTTGGGGTACATGAATAAATATCTGAACCAATCCATAAATCACTGTGACTAGTGAATAAAAATAATCAATAATAAATAATAGTAAATCGATAGTGAATCACTATAACTGGTGAATCAAAAAAAATAAATACATTTAGATATGAATAAATCAACAACCTTCATAAATGTGACTGATATCAATCAATAAAAAATCCTTAATTAAATGTGACTGTAAAAGAATAAAACTCAGATAAATACAATCCTAAATCTGTGCCACTCTTATCTGATGTGATCACTCCATCTATATTGTGCAAAAGCATACATAAATGTGCAAGTGCAAATACATAAAATAAAATACAATAAAATAAAATAAAATAAAAAGTCTTTCAAATAAGTGCAATGTGCAGGTGGATTCCTTATTCTCCCTCGCCGAGTGCTTAGTGGTCTCCCTATGTGCTCACCTTAATATTTGCCTAAATAAATTCAGGCAAATAAGCTTTTAATCCTTCCAGGATTGATGGGATGATACTCTTATGTAAGATGGTCCAGAAGATAGGTGTGGATCTATAGGAATTCTCCTGTACTCTCCTCTTTTCTCAGTCACATTTATGAAGGTTGTTGATTTATTCATATCTAAATTTATTATTTTTTTTGATTCACCAGTTATAGTGATTCACTATCAATTTACTATTATTTATTATTGATTATTTTTATTCACTAGTCACAGTGATTTATGGATTGGTTCAGATATTTATTCATGTACCCCAAGGATTAAGTTATATATATAAGTAAATAGGAGCGCGGCACTATATATTTATAACATTGTATATACACTAGCAAGTGAGTCTGTGCAAGTGCCAGCGCACCAAGCACATTAAATCAGCAGACAACTCTATATTACCCACTGAATGCCTCATTTATAATAGCTCACAAGTATTCACTATTTATATGACATGTCACACAGTATTTGCGCAGTGATTTTTCACACACAAATTTTGTTGATTAAATTATACTTTTTAGAATTTTAATGCACAAAAACACAATAAATTAGCCAATTGTTTGATAAAATATAAAAGATGATGTTACGTTGAATAAATAGATACCAAACATGACATGCTTTAAAATTGTGCACACCTGTGCAGCAGTGACAAATTCCATACATTTTTAATATCCATAGGCGACGCTTTAAAAGCCTTTACAGGTCAACATTTGAGATTTACACAGGAGGTCCAGTGCTAGAATTACTGCCCTCGATCTGTCAGTCGTAATGATACCTCACATGCATGGTACAGTCTCTTTTTACATACTGCCACGGAACCACCACTTGTGTTTGCTGTTGTGTGCGAGCACGGTGATGGAGGTGGGGGTGGATTTTTTTTAAATTATTATTTATATTGCTTTTTCAAGTATTTTTACACTGTCCCTTTCATTTTTTTTTTAAATCACTTTTATTGTTATCAAAGGGAATGTAAATATCCCCTGATAGCAATAGGCAGTGACAGGTACTCTTTTCTGAGAAATCTGGGGTCTATTAGACTCTATATCTCTCCTCTGCCCTTAAAGCATCTGATCACACCAAGATTGGTGTGATCAGATGCTTTTCCAAGTTTAAAATGGTGCTGTTTATATCTAGCGAAACGGAAATGATGAAATGCTCATAGCTTGCAGTCTCTTGCAGCTCTATTGTCAGCCAGCAGTGACTGTAGCTTGCAGGCATTATCCCAGTATAACTACTCAAAGTCCAGCGACATATCAGTACATTGCTGGTCCATTTTGGGCATATATGTTAAAGCAGAGAACATGGGCATATAATGAATTGGTCACAAAAATAGAACAGAAACAGGCCACCTATAATGACACGAATGACTAGTGTCATAGTCATATCTCCGACTCACTTAATATGTAAGTGTGGATCCATAAACCCAGAAAATGCATACTAGACAATATGGTAGTGTGACAAGAGCACCCCTACCTGAAAAAAGAAGGTTACTAAATGATCCACGCGGAGTAATATGGATTCAAAGATTACAGGCAATACTTTATTTGATCACATAGATCATAAGGAGGTTAAACATGAGCACGGTGAACATGTCAAACAAATAAAATCATTTTAAAAGCACTTAGCGTCTTCATTTCAGGGTCATTTAGGCAAGTAGAGTACCATATGAGGCAATATAGGGAAATGGTGAGGTTTTGATCCTAGGTTTCCATGAATTTCCAGCTTGTATTAGAGTGAACCATACATTCAGCAGATATGTTCCCAATATAAGTCAGGATGTGTAGAGTAGCCTCCTATTATATGGAAGCTGGAACACAAAAATACACAATAAATGTATGAAAATATAGGAGCTGAATCACGTCCAAACCTCACCAGGCCTCCCTCTACAGTAAATAGTGGACACTTTCATTACCTTCTCAATTGTGAAACTGTCATACCCGCTTCTCAAATGTAGAGACTTCCTGGGTAACCACCCCAAGTGAAACAGAGTCCACAGTACCAAATGATTCTGGAGATATATATAAAAATTATTGTATAAATCACAGGCATCAAGTAAAGCCCTGAAAGCAAAAAACAAAATATGGGTATATTACCATCAGTAGAGATCAAGAAGACTCCCGTCGACTTGAAATAAGATCAGGTCCTTGATGCTTGTTCAAAAGTGCATATGGGGGTGGGAAGCCAGGTAGTCACAGTACGTAGATTCCAAACACATATATTGTGTATGTAGCAGGCCGTAGATACCTGAGTCTATATACCCACTGAAGGGTTTCCAAAATTTACTCAGTCTAAGAAAATTGAAGCGGTTTGAATAGGATATGGCTTTGTCACAGCATACAATGCCTAAGTAGGATAGCGTAAAGGTATATATATATATATATATATATATATATATATATATATATATATTATCCTCTAAAGAGGATTTCCAAAAAATTCCCCGAGTATACAGGGTAGATTAGGCCCGTATGACATGCCCTCTTAGCTCCAGGTATGCTCTATAAATCTACACAGCTGTAAGCTTAAATAACTTGCCACCGGTGGAAGGTATATTCCCCTAGGGGATTGCCGTTTGCGAACCGCTGTAGTAGTAGACTTTATGGTAGTTTTCAGAGGGCCTCGTGCCTTCCTAGTAAGGAGCTGTGACACCGCCGTTCCTTCCCACCTCGTGGGCGCCGCACCCTATGAAGACGCCGAGCGTAGTGACGTCATTACGTTGACGCGTTTTGTCCGCCAATCACCGCAGACTTCGTCAGAACTGTTCTGACGAAGTCTGCGGTGATTGGCGGACGAAACGCGTCAACGTAATGACGTCACTACGCTCGGCGTCTTCATAGAGTGCGGCGCCCACGAGGTGGGAAGGAACGGCGGTGCCACAGCTCCTTACTAGGAAGGCACGAGGCCCTCTGAAAACTACCATAAAGTCTACTACTACAGCGGTTCGCAAACGGCAATCCCCTAGGGGAATATACCTTCCACCGGTGGCAAGTTATTTAAGCTTACAGCTGTGTAGATTTATAGAGCATACCTGGAGCTAAGAGGGCATGTCATACGGGCCTAATCTACCCTGTATACTCGGGGAATTTTTTGGAAATCCTCTTTAGAGGATAATATATATATATATATATATATATATATATATATATATATATATATATATACCTTTACGCTATCCTACTTAGGCATTGTATGCTGTGACAAAGCCATATCCTATTCAAACCGCTTCAATTTTCTTAGACTGAGTAAATTTTGGAAACCCTTCAGTGGGTATATAGACTCAGGTATCTACGGCCTGCTACATACACAATATATGTGTTTGGAATCTACGTACTGTGACTACCTGGCTTCCCACCCCCATATGCACTTTTGAACAAGCATCAAGGACCTGATCTTATTTCAAGTCGACGGGAGTCTTCTTGATCTCTACTGATGGTAATATACCCATATTTTGTTTTTTGCTTTCAGGGCTTTACTTGATGCCTGTGATTTATACAATAATTTTTATATATATCTCCAGAATCATTTGGTACTGTGGACTCTGTTTCACTTGGGGTGGTTACCCAGGAAGTCTCTACATTTGAGAAGCGGGTATGACAGTTTCACAATTGAGAAGGTAATGAAAGTGTCCACTATTTACTGTAGAGGGAGGCCTGGTGAGGTTTGGACGTGATTCAGCTCCTATATTTTCATACATTTATTGTGTATTTTTGTGTTCCAGCTTCCATATAATAGGAGGCTACTCTACACATCCTGACTTATATTGGGAACATATCTGCTGAATGTATGGTTCACTCTAATACAAGCTGGAAATTCATGGAAACCTAGGATCAAAACCTCACCATTTCCCTATATTGCCTCATATGGTACTCTACTTGCCTAAATGACCCTGAAATGAAGACGCTAAGTGCTTTTAAAATGATTTTATTTGTTTGACATGTTCACCGTGCTCATGTTTAACCTCCTTATGATCTATGTGATCAAATAAAGTATTGCCTGTAATCTTTGAATCCATATTACTCCGCGTGGATCATTTAGTAACCTTCTTTTTTCAGGTAGGGGTGCTCTTGTCACACTACCATATTGTCTAATATAATGAATTGGGTCTGTGGACCAAAATGACCACAATTTATTCTCTTTTGTTATGTCCATGTTGAGGGTTAAGCCCAAAAAAGTTTACACTTGGAAACCATGGTAGATTTCCATGCGTATTGTCTGACAAGAGCTGAATTTGTGTGGCTGGTGATGTATTGTTGTGCGTATAAATTGCTTGGGCACACAATCAATTGGTACAAGTCTTCTGTGAAAAACGGCGGAGGGGCTAAATACTAGTGCTGGCAGTGAACGGGTCTGGTCCTGCTTATACTGTGTTTTTGGCGACACTCTACAAAGGAGGCACTAGTGTAGTTCTGTTTGTGATCAATATATTGATCTGTACAAACACTATACTAGTAATGGCGGTGATCAGCAACCTATAGCGTCAGTGTGATAGTGTGCGGGCAATCTAACACTAGCTGATCTTGGCTAGAAGGGGCGTTAACTAACCCTGACGCTATCTGATGTTACCAGTGGCAGTAATATAGTGATCAATTCTATATACTGACTCTGTATTAATGAGAAACTGCATTAAAACAAAACTAGTTATGTACTCAACCAGTATATAGTGGGTTTGTATGTATTCATATTGAAAAGCAGTAATTAAGGGACTGGTGGTAATGGCACACAATGGTTTCTTTATTAAACATTAACATTTCTAAAAACAGAAAAAAATTCTACCACACTCCGCAGGTCCTGAGTAACACCCCCCAAAGGGATAGCGTGACGATTGTGGCGTCAGACCCCTGACCTTCTCACCAAACTTGTGACAGAAGGACTAGCCAATCTAAAACCGCAATGTCACGTGCGTAACAATGCCACGCCCGGCTGCACCATGCACACAGATTTTCCAGCTAATGGTCCACAACCTGTGTACTCGCAGCCTTAGCGCGATTGTTACTGGGTCAGGTTAATTACGCAATTAACCCTTCACGCTGCCACCACCTCCTTTTTGTACAGAGAAAGAGGAAACTTGGCAATATCAGCAATAACACTAGGATGATTGGATAATCGTCTGGATACCACGGTCACCGCAGACAGGCTATACAGAGGGTTAAACACACATAGTAGCAAGAAAGATTTACTACTAAAAGGTCAAAAGGGTGCAATAAAAATATTTACAGAAAAAAGATGTAACCAATATACATATAAATACAGAGAGCAATAACACAGCAAAAAGGTAAAAGAAGTTTAGAGAGGTAGAGTACTTGCCAAAAGTCCAGGGTTAAGCAGATCAAGTTTCAGAGCAAAAGGGCACCATCTCAAGTTGGTTCTGATGTTAAAAGGGAGATTTCTTCAACTTCAACTCTTTGGCCTGACAGCCTATTTTGTAGTCCCCCAGCAGGGGGTGTCTCTGAAGCCAAGGACCAATGCCTCATTTGGGGAGGGGGTGTCTAGGCGGAGACCCAAGCTAGAACCAAAATCTCTCGAAGCTTATATTTTGGCTCATAACTTTTCCTAGGCACAAGTAACATTCCACCCGCGGGTAGATTAATATGCAGACGCATCTGCAGAACGGTTAGATATGAAATATGAAATACATACTTGAATGGTTCAAGATATGTAATTTTCTGCTTTCCTATATATTCCAGCCAAGGAGTGTGACATATCAAATGGTTTGTCTTCTCGTGATCAATCTGAAGATATGCCTGGTTTTTATGTAAGTTTCTCATATTCAAAGATATGAGACATAGGAGGGAAAATGGATTTCAAAAGTGGTATCTAGTTTATGACTCCTCTAGAATGTCTTTGAACTCAGGGGAAGGCTTGGGTTATCCTTTTATGAGGTGTCAGATTGCACAGTTTCTTAGACAGCCCGGCACCCAGCTCAGAGACGTTTTATAGCTCGGAGCTCGCTGCTGTGCTCTGGCCTGCCTGTGACACTTCCAACACACACCGACCAAATGTCACTGTGGATCTCATAAAGGGAAGGGGATGAAGAAAGCTATATTTGTACAAGATGGATGATCCTTTGCCAAGATGGAGGTTGGAGCAAAATGGTTGAACCGCGTCCATCTCTGTGGGTACGATTGCTACAGGGAGTACCCATCAAAACAATGGGTACAGTGTTGCATGACTGCACAATTGTCATTCAAAGTGCAACAGTGTTGAAAGCTGATTTTTGGCCTGGGCAGGAAGGGGGTATAAGTGTCCAGTAGTGGTTAACCACCTGCCCCTTAATTGTTGCTTTTCAATATGAAGACATACAAACAAACTCAATATACTGGTTGATTCCATAACTAGTTTTGTTTTTATGCAGTTTCTCATTATGTTGGTAACTAGGGACTACTGGTTTACATATCATTGATATCTAGGACCTTGAGGCTTTTGTTTGGAGGTTTTGCACTGTACTAATGGCACTGGCTGGGTGACGGGGTAATAAAAGGGTTGATAGGGAACGATCAAAGAATTAAATGTGCTAATCTAACGTGTGTGTAAAAGTTGGTACTTTTACTCAGTGCTGTGTTCGTTCTTCTCTCCGTGGGCGGCATGTGGGGCACACGCACACCCAGTAATAGAAAGCGACGTAACATTACGTCGCTTTGCCCGAAGTCACCGCTTGCCCGCACATTGTTGGCGAGTGGGCAGCGAAGAGATTAAAAAAAAAAATTCTCAATTTTTTTAAAAACCGTTTTTAATTTTTTAAAAAATATTATTATTATTATTATTCTTTACTTTCATCAGAGTAGTGCATAGTAACATTGTACTACTCTGGGAGGAGTGATCAGGGATTTTTTTTTTTTTTTTTGCATTGCATGAGCAATGAAGATTATTGCTCAGCAATGCAAAGCTTTCTTTGAATTGCCATGTGTTAAGTTGATGATAGTTTAAAATAATAGTGATCTGTGATTGGCTCCAGCTGGTCACATGGTACAGGGTGCTGTGATTGGCCCCATGTGCCATGTGAGAGCTGTGGACCAATCACAAAGCTTTGTTGCCATTGTGATCATGTGATTCCACAGCATGGGGGGGGGTCTTTTGCCCCCCCCCCCCCCGTGTTGGAAAAAGACCAGCGACGTACAGGTACGTCGTTGGTGCTGTAGCTACCGGCCGTCCACAGTACATTGCAGGCGGGCGGCCCGAAAGTGGTTAACCTCCTCAATAACCACAAGGATATAAATCCACTTTATGTGTGTCAAATGCCCTTGAAAACCCAGATATTCAACTCCAACGAAAACTTTTTTTTTTCAAATGCTGTGTGTATCCATGCTAAAGAGACTTTTTCCTGTGAGATTTAAAAGGCTTTCTGTTTCTCTGAAGAGGTCATTTCTCTTCTCTACCTGTACTCTCTTTCTCACGATATGCCTAGATCCCTCATGGGGACACAGAAATAACATTCTGATAGCGGTTCGGTGGTCCTAATCTTCCTCATTCTGCTAGAAAAGGTACTGACTTTGGTGATACTTCCCCTTTTTTCCTCCTGTTCTGTTACCCATGAAGAAGTGAGGGTGGATCTTATTCATGGCGACATAAACAACAGTTAAACTATAAATAAAGGCAAATCTTTTTAGTTTTGGACAGTGGAGTGGGGTTAGAATCTGTCAGTTTTTATCGCTGTCTGTGCCCCCATTAAGGAGATTCACCCTCTCTATTGGTCCTGTTTACCATTATTATTGAAAGAGAATAGAAGCGCGCTCTCCTCTCATCTCGGACAGGTAGACTGTCTGAATCATGGGGAATCCGACAGATATCAGATCCACGGGTCCCAAGTCCTTTCAAAGAGGGACATCTTATCTTGTAGGATCGCCGACAAGCGGTCATTTGTCATGATCCATGTCAACTTGGCCCTCAAAAGATAAAACGGAATCACAGAAGACTTCCAAGACTGTGCAATGGAAATTCTAGCGGCCGTGAAAAAATATGTCAACTGTCACACTCGTCTCGGTGCCCCCTCCACTGGGCTTCCCAGTAGGGCCTGTAGAGGGCTTTTAATGAGATTCATCTGGATGAGAGAATAGACAAAGTTATATGTGCGTATTCAGAACCGCCTGACTTTCGGGCACGTCCACCAAATATCGAGCACTGTCCCTGCTTGGCCGCAGCCTCTAAAGCAAAGGGACAAGGCATCTGGAACACAGGACACCACCCTCACAAACGCCATGTACCATCTCAGGAGGACCTTATAATTTTGCTTATATCAACGATGTGTGGATAAGAGACTGAGAAGCATATTGAGCTAGCTTACCCCATTCTGCTTTATCCATCTGCTAACCCAGATCTTGTTCCCATCTCTCCATGTAAGGTAATTTGGAGGAGTCGGAATGTAATAAGACATAGATTTTAGATATAAATCCATTATGCTTATCATAGTTCTTGCATAGGTGTTCCATTGGAGTGGTAGTGGTCAGATCCCCCATACGCTTTAGGGTCACTAAATAGTGTGCTATTTGAATGTATCGGTACATTTCCGTGAACGGGAGCTGGTGTTGATTCATTAAGGAATGTTTTGACAGAGCACCCTTATGGTCGCATAGGTCTGCAATGCGGACTAATCCTTATTTGGTCCACCAGTCAAAAGTATGTGGGTTGAGATTCGGGATGAAGGCGGGTGAGGCTGTTAATCTATCCCAGAGGCTATGGGAAAATGATAGCGTTGGGCAAAGTACGGCCGGTCTATCTCATGCTCTCAACCTCATTCATTGGGGAAAGGGTAGCTTTAAGTAGAAGTGAATCAGTTGTGCCAATTGGGCTGGGTAAAAGCCTCTAGTTCTACTGTAACTACCTCTAGGCCAGGCCATTTCTGGCACTTTTTGTTCACTTTTAACAGTATTTTTTGCTAGAAATTTACTTAGAACCCCCAAATATTATATATTTTTAAAGCAGAGGCCCTAGAGAATAAATTGGTGGGTTTTGCAATTTTATATGTCACACGATATTTGCGCAATGGTTTTTCATATGCAGTTATTTGGGAAAAATACACTTATTTGGAATTTTAATGCTAAAAAAACACAATACATAACCCAATTTTTTTGTAAAATATAAAAGATGATGTTGTGCAGAGTAAATAGATAACAAACATGTCATGCTTTAAAATTGCGCACACCCATGCAGTGGTGACAAACTACGTAAATTTTACTATTCATAGGCAAGGCTTTAAAAGCCTTTACAGGTTACCACATTAAATTTATGGAGGAGGTCTGATGTTGGAAGGACAGGGCACTTTAATTTTTTTTTCCCTTTATTATCATTTTTTTAAAATTATTTTTACACTGTTGCTTTTTTTAATCACTTTTATTGCTGTCACAAGGAATGTAAACATTCTTGTGACAGCAATAGGCATGTGACAGGTACTCTTTAGGGATAGGTCTGGAGTCTATAAGACCCCAAATCCCTCATCTGCACTTAAAAGCATTCAAAACACCAAGATCTGTGTTTTTGAATGCTTTTATTTTTATGAAAATGATGCCATTTACTTCCAAGTAAATCAGAAGTGATGTCAGGTCATCACTTCTGGTTTACTATAACAGAGAGCCTATCCAAGCCGATCCCAGCTTTGTTCGATTTTCCAGCCAGCCGGCAAATGCGCTTGCTGGCTGCTCGGGTCTCCTGGTGGCATGGGGGAGCCCGAGCAAACCACGGAAGGCAGGGGGAGGGGGGGGATGTTCCCTCCTGATGCTTGTAATAGCAATCAAGCGGCTACTTAGCCATTCTGATTGCTATTACAAGAAGGCTGACCGAAATACAGGAAGTCATTAAATCCTGGCAAAGATTCTGAAGCTTCATTTCTCCTTAATTTTTATCATTGCTGCCCATGTCCGTATAGTGGGATGGGGGGATTCCTAATTGACCATATTTTGACATATGCAAATTTATAAAGGAGCTGTTAAAAGAAAAGTACATTTTTCTCAGGGTACTCCTTAGGATCAATTAACATTTCTAGATGTTCACTATAACATAAGGCCTTCACCTACCTCAGGTCCCTAATATTTTCCTCCAGGTGGCCACCCACACTGGGGTGTGCTTCCTCCTAGCAAACACCAACTCTCGGGTGTTCTTTCCTTCACTCGTGGCAGGATGTTTTTCCTCCCACTTTCCCTAGGACATTTTTCCTACCACTGATACTGGGGCATTTTTTCTGATTACCCTACCCTAATTATTGTAGACGGGTATTTTATTCTATCAACTGATGCTTAGGCATTTTTTCTGATTACCCTTCTCTAATTATTATTAGATATTTTTTCAAAACTCCAGCACTACCACAAACATTGTGGACCAAATTTCAAAAAAGTGATTGCTGCAGCTGTTTTCATATGTTCCCACACCAAAGAAATATATTCTCCCTTGACGCGTTTCGTCATCCAATAATGACTGCTTCAAAAGGATCCTTTCTTCTGAAGCAGTCGTGATTGGATGACCAGCTGCTTCAGAAGAGCCCTTCTTTCTGAAGCAGCCATGATTTGATGACAAAGCGCGTCCAGGGTGTGGCCCGATTTCGTCATCATGCAAACAGGAACCGGAAGTCTTGGAGATGTATCTGAAGCCAAAGTCAAGCCTTAAGGTGGAAATTGTTGGTTTTAAAGAGGCAATCTATTCTTTGTGCACTGGATGTAGTGCACTAATTTTTGTGAGTGAGATTTTAACCCTTTATTTTAATAAACTGTTATGGTGAGCTGAGATATGCAATGGTGTTCTTTTTGTTCCTCTGAGCAAATATATGGAGGAATGGTTTTTCTTGTGAGGCTAAGACTTGGATAAAAGCTGCATGGAGACAGAGCCCTTTTAAAGGACAAGCCGTATATTGACCTAGTGTAACAGGTCAAAACCTGAGGCAAGCAGCCTGTTTGGAAGGTGGAAGAAGCACTTCTTGTGGTGGTGATTTGTTTAAATACCTGAACTGATCAATGTTTTTTCCATATGGATTCATTTTAAGGTGGAAGAAGAAAGCAGTGGACTTTTTACATACATTTATTTATTTCACTATAGTTTGTTTTTCACTATTTCCATGTTCTTTGCACAGGTGTGGATGCCTATTTTTGCATAATAGTGTTTTGGATTTGGTACTTTATATTTAATGATGATATACATATAGATGAGTCTTTTTTTAGTAACTTGTATTTATTTATCTATATACGGATGCATTGCATTTGTATGATGTCTTTTATGTATTCACATTACTTTTTATGGCTTTTAGGGATATATATTTTGATTGCGTGGAATTTGATTTGTATATATATGCCTTCCCTAATTATTGCAGCCAGGGCATTTTACTCTTCTAGCTGAAGCTGGGGCATTTGTTTCTCTTTCAGTGATATGGACATGGGAACATTCTTCCAACCACTCTTTTCTAATCACTGATGTTGGGGCATTTTTTTTCCTCCCACTTATGTTGGGCTTTTTTTCTCCTACTGAGCACTGCCTGCTGTTTTGTATGTTATATACTGCAGACCACTGCTCTGTATACACTTGCTGCTACACAATAGTCTTAGCCTGATTACATGAGTAACTATTCTGTTTAAGAGACAATCCTAGCAATCCTAGCAGCAGGGTGCTTTGACACTGCTGATGTGTTTTTGTTTGTTAGTTTGGTACTGACTGTGTCTCTATGGATATGTTACTCGTTGTGAGTGCATTTTCAGTTTTTATTCACCTTCTCTGAGTAAAGTATGATTTTTCTCTTGCTACAGTATTGTAAGTTTTGGTAAATACATTCTGGTGCTGTTTACAGTGTGTGTTTCATTTTGGGTAGTGTAGGGAAGGTTTAAAATCAGGTTTTTATTGCTATCTGTGCTCTTGTTTTGGAGCTTTACCCTCTTTTTTTGGAGTGCTGACTATTGTAAGTGAGAGAAAATCTAAACCTTTTAACTTACTGGTACAGGAACAGTGAGCATATATTTTAATGGGGACACTAGTTCCAATGACAGCTATCTAAGGGCTAGTTCATACATGTGTTGATTTATGAAAAATGAGGCAATGTGTATGAAGTATTTTGGACACTTTTTTAAACATTGAAAAAGCATTAGAAAAGCTTATCAAACGCCCATGAAAGTGCTGCTTTTCTAGGGGAAGTGATGTAGAGGAAATGATCTGCTTTGATGCATGTTTAGGTTATGGTGTGGTAGCAGATATTTTAGTGATTTCTCTGTATGATGGATTCGTATACTGTGATTTCTGAGACACTTGGCTTGGTCGAGTTGAAAATGATTTTGGAAAGACTGTCACAGTCATTTGCTCGCACCGACACTTGCTGGCACTGACTCTAGCTGTCACCGACACTTTTCTGATACAAAAAGCTTTGCCACTAGCAATAATGCTCATTGCCTCTGCTCCTGCCTGGCACGGTCAATATTGCTGGCTGTCTTGATGCTTTTGCCTGCACACAGAAGCAAATGGAGTTACCACTCGACTGCTCTGTACAAAAGGAAGTGGCTGATGCTGCTCTGTCCTAGTTCTTGCTACATTTCCCAGTGCATTCTGGGATACAAGAACTTCCTCTGGCTCTCTCCCATCACCCTGCTAACGCTTTTTAAATGATTCACTAATGCGCTGTAAACTCCTATAGGCGTGGTTACGCTGTTCTACGATTGACATTAATAGACGTAGCTGACAAGCAGCAATGCCTCATGAAAGCAACATGGTGCTTAGTTTTTAACACAACGCTACCACACCTATGTGTACTGCACTGTGTGGTGCCCACAGTAATATTCATGGCAGGCATTGAAGGGAAGTTAAGAGGCTTTAAACACAGGGTATTTACACACCTGTGAACAAGCCCTTAGGGTTTATTCACACCGTGGATTAAAGTGGAACTTTACCCATAACAACTTAATAAAAAATAATATTCTTTAGCGAGGAACATGCATTCCACATTAATAATTATGCTACCAAAATTAGTGTGTGCTGTAAATTGCCTCCAGTATTGCTTCTGTTTCTTCCTGCTGAAGGTTGCCATTTTGCTGAAGCCCAGAGCACCTGAACAGCAGTAAATAATAAACAGAACTAAAACCGGGATTGCTAACTCCAAACGCACACGTTCCTGCGGTAAAAATGGCTTTGTGTATAAGTGGGTGCTGCAGCGACCGTCGGCTGGAACCTAACAAAATCAGCAAGGAAAAATGTCACCAGCACTTCGAGGATCAACAATATGGGTCCAAAGGTTTTAATGAATAATCACATAGTTACAGCAAGGCAACGTTTCAGAGTCTCGCAGGACCCCTTCATCAGGCATGTCACATGCGAGACTCCGAAACGATGCCTTGCTGTAACTATGTGACTGTTCATTAAAACCTTTGGACCCATATTGGTGATCCTCGGTATGCTGGTGACATTTTTCCTTGCTAACTGCCACCTTCCACATTTGCTTGTGTCCTCAACCAAACTGTCAAACCATCAAATGGCTGGTGTCATCACTGATCACATGTGCAGTATCATGGCAGTTGCAGCTCACACAGAGCTTCCTTGGCTGTAACGGATAGGAGGGTTTAATTACACTTTAAGGCAGATCGGCCTCTACAAATTCGACAGTGCCTAAAAATAGAGCGTAACTGAGCATGTGCAGAGCAGGGTGAGACAGTGTATCACTGGATTTTAAACAGTATAGGCCCTTTTTTCATGTTTTACATAGCTAGACATGCTAAAGGGACCAGCCTGAAGCAGAACTTTAATTTTCTGACTAAAGTTACACTTTAATGTGCTTTGGGGGGTAATGCTATGTGTGTGCGTCCGGGTGCTACTGAAAATATATGGCACCACATCAAGCTAAAACTGAAAACCGTGAACTGACACTAAGAGAGGATTACTCGTTCTTTAGTGAGATCTTTTCTTACTTTCTGGCATATCTTGAGGCTGGAAGGGATGGAAAATCTCCCCAGAGGGACCCATACACAGAAATCCAAAAATAAACCTGAGAAGGGTTTTAACCACACTCCACCCTATCAAAAATTTAAACCAAATTAAACTATTTTACTTTACATAAGTTTCATTTTACTTTCTCTTTCAGGATCAATTACAATTTGGCAGGAGGTCTGCACCCAGCTGGTTTTCACGTGGTCAACATACTACTACATTGCATAGTCTCTGTCCTGATGCTTGAAGTTTTTTCACTGCTGTTTTGCAGTGGAGCTACTGACAAAGGCAAGAAAATCCTGTATGCTCCAAAATCTGCGCTGCTAAGTGCTTTATTGTTTGCAGTCCATCCTGTACACACAGAATGTGTAAGTATCTGTTCCCACACAAAATCAAATAGTTGCACTTTTTAAATAGGAAAAAGTTAAAATTTGCTTTTACTAATTTTTGAGTTTGTGTAATTCCTTTGGATGTGTACAGTTGCACATTTGTACAGCCATGTTCCTGTGAGAACTAAAATATGGACTCCACAATATTCACAATTCACCTCCAACAGATTATTCTTACTGTATTATGGCCACTCCATTAACTTTATCACAGTGGTTTGGAGGGTTTTAGTTTAGTAAGCAATAGCAGGCAGCTCAACAGTAGCATCTAGAAACCACTGTTTGTATTCATCCCTAGGGTTTGGGGAAGATTGGGTGCCCCGCAACTCCCTTTTATTAGCTTAACAATGTGAATTACATATAAGGCCAACAGTTTGCATTGCAACCAATTGCATTTTCATTGCATAACAAAAACAACCAGAAAGAGTGATACTCTGATTCAGGGCAAATGTAAACACAGAAGGTACCAGAAACCATCCTTTGCAAGCAAAGAAATCTGACATCTGCTTTAGTTTTTAAAATGTGTTTATTTTTTAGTGAAAAATATGTTTATTAATAAGAATTTTCAAAGTGAAAGTTATTTTTGTGGATTGTTGGTCTCAGAATGCTATCTTTTATGTATAGGTGTCTGGAATTGTTGGCAGGGCAGATCTTCTGTGTGCATTATTTGTTGTTTTATCATTTCTTGGATACTGCAAAGCTCTACCAGGATGTAAGTATTCCTATTCATAGTACAAAAGCTGTGTTACTACTTAAATTAAAACAGTATGTTAATGAAGTTCATCTGAGGGAGATCTCTGTTCTTTATTTTTTTTTAAAAATCAACCACCCAAGTTGCTAAACCAATAAATGTGATGCTTTTCTTTTCCCTTGACCAAATGACTTGTCAGCAATTATTACAGTAAACCAGCCACAGCAGATGAATACATTTAAAAATTATCTGGCCACTTGGCTGGCAAGGAGTACAGGTACATGGGTTTCATATACAGTGCCTTGAGAAAGTATTTATACCCCTTGAACGTTTCCACATTTTGTCATGTTACAACCAAAAATGTACATGTATTTTATAGGGATGCACCAAAATTTGGCCACCAAAACATATAAGCTGAAATGTAATTACCGGCTTTTTTTTTTCTTCGCTATAGCACACAGAATCAGCTGTCACTTCCCCCCCAGCTAAAAGAAACAAAGTTTCCTTTTAGTTTATTTCCCAGAGTTAAAATAAACTATGTTTCCTTTTAGATATTTTCTCAAGATAAAAGAAACAAAGTTTCCTTTAGCTCTGGGGAAAGTGACAGCTAATTCTGTGAGCTATCGTGAAGAAGAAAAAAAGCCGGTAATTGCATTTAAAATCGGCACCAACATATAGTGACAGGCAGTGAGGGAGCCTCTCTGTATACACTGCTCCTCTCCTGCCCCTTCCTTGCACAAACTGCCTCCCCTCTCCCTCCTTCCTACAAAGAGGACCTGTCATTCATAGGCTATTGGTCCCCTGTGTGACAGCAATAAAATCATAAGTTTAAAAAATAAAAATATACATGAAAGTAGAAAAAAAATCCAATAAAAACCCCCACAAGAAGAAAGCCAGTGTGGAAAGAAATCCATAGGAAGTTCCATTTGCAGTTTGCGAGAAGTCATGTGTGGGACACAGCAAACATTTGGAAGAAGGTGCTCTGGTCAGATGAGACCAGAAATTGAACTTTTTGGCCTAAAAGCAAAACTCTATGTATGGAAAACTGACACTGCACATCACTTTGAACACACCATCCCCACCATGAAACATGGTGTTGGCAGAATCATGTTGTGGGGATGCTTTTCTTCAGCAGGGACGGGGAAGCTGGGCAGAGTTGATGGGAAGATGGATGGAGCCAAAATACAGAGCAATCTTAGAAGAAAACCTGTTAGAGTCTGCAAAATACTTGAGACTGGGACAGAGGTTCACCTTCAAGCAGGACAATGACCCTAAACATACAGCTAGAGCTACAATGGAATGGTTTAGATCAAATCATATTCATGTGTTAGAATGGCCCAGTCAAAATCCAGACCTAAATTCAATTGACTTAAAAATTGCTGTTCAAACACGATCTTTACAATCTGACAGAGCTTGAGTTATTTTGCAGATGAATGGGCAAAAAGTTCACTCTCTAGATGTATAAAGCTGGTAAAGACATACCCTAAAGACCTGCAGCTTGTAACTGCAACAAAAGGTGCAAATGCACGCCACTTTTTAGATATTTATTTGTAAAAAATTTTGAAAACCATTTATCATTTCCCTTCCACTTCAAAATTATGTGCCACTTTGTGTTGGTCTACCATATAAAATCCCAATAAAATACATTAATGCTTTTGGTTGTAACATGACAACGTGGAAAAAGAGGTATGTATAGTTTTTTGAGGCACTGTACACAAAAAAAAAACTGTAGCATAGATTTTACTAAATTACACTAAGGGATACAAACACAAACCGCAATTAAAATGTGCTCCCTCCTCATTCAGATGGAAAATGTTTGGATGGGCACTGCATTTATTCCTTCATAAGTTTTTTTTGACGTACACACTACAGTGACAAAATTTCAATCTTTCACTACATGTTTAGGAAAATATTTAAGTCAAAAGTTAGCCACAGATTTGTGTGCACGGTGCTTGTTAAGATCTCCTATGTATGTTCACAACAAATGAGGTTCTCCATTTATGCCTGGCCTTCGTGGAGCTCTCACATCTGTTTTAAGTGCACTGTCTTTAACATATGCAAAAAATAGCAGTGCTCTGACCTTTCATATTTTATAGAGAAATCCCTGCTGTTAGATGAGAACAAAGGATTCATGACTGCCTCTGATAAAAGCACTAACGCATCCATAAGTATATTCTGCAGAGGAAACCTGATGAGAAAATACAACTGTTTTCCAATGAAAAATTGTGTTAAATGTTATAAACTTGATAAATTGTCCATTCTGCACTGGGTGAGGAATATTTTAAAAAACTTTTAACAAAATCATTACCATTAAATAACAGAACTCTAATGGACAAGAACTTTTCTTGATTGCTGACCTATATATAATTCGTAGTTACATCATCTGTCACTTGAACTCCATAGATGCAAATAAGAGTTTATATCTACAGAAAATGTACTAAGTATCTGCTAATACAGACTCTCCAGCACATTCCAGTTTACTTGTAGCATCTTTGTGCTTCATGTATGTATCCCAGTACAATGACAGTTATTACAATATATTTGAATAGAATTTTGCTAAAATAACTGATCATATATGTAGTATGCGTGTGTATGTGTATGCCTACACACACACTCTCTATTTCTGTGTATCTCTCAGTATTCTGCAAACTTTCATGTAGCAGTTGATCCTTTTATTCAGTTAGAATTACAGTGGTCAGCAATTACAGTTCATTGACAATGGTAGAGCATTGTCTTTATTTTGTATAATTTTTCTATTTATCGTACTTTACATTCATCACTGAAACCACCATTTATAGCAATCTCAGCTTTGCTGACCTTTGGCTATCTACCTGTCAGTATGGGAAGATATTCAGTGGGAAATTTCAATGTTATTGTAGCTCTTTCTAAAGCTGTAACTGGCTTGCAGGGAATTTTTGTCTGATATTTCAGCGAAGCTCTGCCTACAAGAGCTTGCTAGGATTAAGTGATTTGTAGATGCCAGTTCTTCAGAGGCAGCACTTGGGCTTCCTGTTACTTCAACAAATAGGGTTTGTATAGTTTAGAAGTATGATTCATATTGCACTGATCACAGGGGGTTCCATGACATTGTAAAAGCTTAACTTTGTGGTTCATTAGTTCATTCACTCTGCAACTTACCAACACTAAAGCAGCCCCATACATTTACATTTCCTTCTCTATGTTTGACAGAAAGCAGAATGTGCTTCTCCATTATCTTTCTGTTTGGATCAAAAAGAAGAACCTAAGTGAGAAATGTCTGTAATATTTTGTCAGCTTTTCCATTTTTATTTGCCAGTTTCAGATATGGCTTTTTTTTTAAATCCTCCTTCTAAGGCCAATATCCCTTGTTTTTAGTGCTACACATTACCCTGGCATTTGGTGTGTACTGTTTAAAAAAACAGCCAACTGAGGACCTTTGTAATTCATATGTTTCTCACACTGCAGATTCTGAGATACCAAAAATCTTCTGCAATTTTGCATCTAGTTTACCCTCTTCCTTTGAAATCATAGTGGGCATGTGTAGAATTTTCTGAGACACATATAATAATTCTTTAGTGTCTATAGTCGATTTTGGAATAATTAAAGTGCCAGCAAAATAAAAAATAAAGTGTGATTTTATTTGTCACACAATGGCTTAAAATAACAATGTAAAAGATATCATGAATAACATTTCAGTATAGGTAAAACAAAAATATCAAAACAGAAGTTTTAAAGATGTGTCACCCTTATTTTCCTATGTGCTTCTTGTCTTGTTCAAATGCAGCGTGAGTTTTAGCAAGAAGAAGGAAGTGACGTGATCTTGGGTCTCCTAGAGAATGCACCTGTTTCAGCTTCTCAGAATGTGAAGAACGACAGTGTCTCCATGCTTTGCTTGTGCATGTCTGTGAGTGAATGGATGGACGTGTATGTATGTGTTGTGTATTGCGCCCTTTGCATCTCTTAGGATGTCTTTTTATGTTACATGTAGAAATCATAATACGTGATCTTAGAACCTTTTATGGCAAACAATACTGCTTAGTAGAGCAATGTCATTGAAGGGAGGGGATATTACATATATGGTCTTTTGTTTGAAAAGCCCATATGTAGTGGTTTCATAAGTTGACAATGTTGCATCAGCCAACCCATGTGACAAGTTACTGAATCTATCTTTACAACATAATATCTCAATAATGTTGTATAACCAAAAATCTACTTATGTAACGCATATTACCAACTTATAAAACATTAATGAAATACACACAGATACTACTAGAATATGTATGTATTAATTCATACTATTCTATTTTGGTTTACTCCCATGACATCGTATACTAGAGACCTTTTAAGCAGCTTTGCCCTTCTATAGAATACTCAGCTTCCAGCTAGTTAGCTTAACTCCAAATACATTTTTCTGTCTCAGCTATAACTGAAAAATTCAACACTATCACTTGTTCAAGGCAAACCACACATTTTAATATTAATTATGAATAATCATAAAAACCAAATATTTTGCAAGCTTGCCATCAATATAATATACAGTATGTGCCAAATTATGAATTTGGAATTAATGTTTAACAATTCCCCCTAATTATGATTAATCCAATTAATTAACAAATGCACACTTAATCCATGGCCCACTCACACAGCCTTGTATCAAATGATCTGACATATTATTCTTCAGAACTGGACCAGCTAGAAATAACTTTCCTTCTAATCTCTGTTCTCCTCTCTTCAGTTTCTCTTTCTATAAAAATTCCTAATCACAATACTGATTTTAAATATGATATAGGATGATAATAATAGTAATGCAATAATAATATATTAATTTATGTAATAATATATTTCCATATTTGTGCAATAATATTTTAGCTCTCTGGAAATATACTTTACATTCTAAAATGTGTCTAAAATGCGATTGTGTTTTTTTTTTTTTAACCTTTTAACAAAAGATGTTCTATTAACTAGAATGACTCTGTGAAGCATTAGCCAAAACATATTCAGTATATGAATGTGTAAAAATAATAATAATAATAATATTATTATCCTAATATGGATGTTAGTATCAGAATAAGAGGATCATCAAAAATGTACATGTGGCCTATACCAATGTTTTCAATAATACATTATTTTATCAGTAGTAGATAGACTTCTTCTGATGAATGTTTTCTTCATGCAATATCTATAAAATATCTTCTTCTTTAAGTTATGTAAAATTAGAAAAATTATGCTGAACGTGATAAAGCAGTCATAAGTATGAAGTATAAAACTTTTGTCCAATCTTCTTCCTGAGAAGATCTCTTCTTTAACTTCTGAATTCCTTGACTTTAGCTTTGCAGGAGATTGTTACGCTCCATATTTGGTTTTAGATGCCATTTCTGAAAAGAAATGCAGTGTCATTACTTTGGCACAAACAGTTTACCGTATATACTCGAGTATAAGCCGACCCGAATATAAGCCGAGGTACCTAATTTTACCACAAAAAACTGGGAAAAACTATTAACTCGAGTATAAGCCCCATCATTAGTATCAGTGGGAGGAATAGTGCCCCATCATTGGTGTCAGTGGGAGGAATAGTGCCCCATCATTGGTATCAGTGGGAGGAATAGTGCCCCATCATTGGTGTCAGTGGGAGGAATAGTGCCCCATCATTGGTATCAGTGGGAGGAATAGTGCCCCATCATTGGTGTCAGTGGGAGGAATAGTGCCCCATCGTTGGTGTCAGTGGGAGGAATAATGCCCCATCATTAGTATCAGTGGGAGGAATAGTGCCCCATCATTGGTGTCAGTGGGAGGAATAGTGCCCCATCGTTGGTGTCAGTGGGAGGAATAATGCCCCATCATTAGTATCAGTGGGAGGAATAGTGCCCCATCATTGGTGTCAGTGGGAGGAATAGTGCCCCATCGTTGGTGTCAGTGGGAGGAATAATGCCCCATCATTAGTATCAGTGACACCAATGATGCGGCACTATTCCTCCCACTGACACCAATGACACTTGCTGACCCCTGTTGCAGTATGGTGCTGCTGCAGCCAGCATATGTGGTTGCAGCAGCACCTCTGCACTGCACACTTACCGGCTTTTCCCTCACTCGATTTTCGCGGGTCCGCTCGGCTCCGCCTCCTCGCCCGTGATTGGCCGCCTGTGTACCTTTCCTGAGCTACAGTTCTGGCGGCCAATCACCGGTGAGGAGGCGGAGCCGAGCGGCATGAGTGAGGGAGTGGCCGGAGTGACGGAAGGAGCAGCGCTTCCTGGATGGATCATCGTGGGAGCCAGGTAAGAGACAGCAGCCCTCTGCCCACCCCTGTACGCGCCCCCCTTGACGGAGCCTCGTGTCCCACCTGCAGACGTTGACTCGAGTATAAGCCGAGGGGGCCGTTTTTCAGCACAAAAAAATGTGCTGAAAAACTCGGCTTATACTCAAGTATATACGGTACATTATTCTTGTACCTTTTTTCAACAAATGTCCAAAATTATGGGACAATAGTTTTATGAATTTGGAACACTATATGTGAAGTAACATCACTTTATATTTCTCTTCATAGAAAACTTCTGTATATCAATGTACTGTCCTTGTCCTGTCTAAGATGACCAAAAATAATACAAAAGTAGTGTGAAATTTCGGTATGACAGGACGCAACATCTCTTTTTTGGTCATGACTCAAAACCCTGTTTTCACAAACAAAGGTTTTGTATCACCCCAGAGAGGACAATGAATTATGCCTTTGTTCTCATCTCTATAAAATTAGAAATATGTGTAACTGTTTTCTGTGCTGATGTCATTATTCTGGTGTTAGACTGTTCTTCAGTAATACATACTGGTTCAACACCTTTCTCAGTTCTTATGCTGAGAATGTGAGGTAAAGACTTTTCTGATACAGTTGTACAAACATGCGTTGGTGTGTTTTCCTGAAAATGTCTTCCTGTTACATCTATCTCAATGTGTTTGGCTGACAATGCTCTAAACCAGTGGTCGGCAAGCCGCGGCTCGCGAGCCACATGCGGCTCTTTACCCACTCTAATGCGGCTCTTCTGTGTGCCGGGCGCCTGCTCCCCTCCCTCCTCTCGGTCGGCCGCTCCCCTCCCTCCTCTCGGTCGGCCGCTCCCCTGCCTCCTCTCGGTTGGCAGCCCCAAAAGTCCGCGCGGACCTTTTAATCCGGCCCGCGGATGTGGCTGTCAGGATGTGTGTAGGCGGGGCAGCGTGCCGAACGTGAGGGGAGGGGAGCTAGGCTCCTCTCACAGTCCGCCCTGAAGACCCGAACGGCGCGGGAAGACAGCGAGAGGAACGCAAAAGGTAAGTGAATTGACACGGGGGACTTGGCTTACTAGAAGGGGGGGGGGATAGTACTGTGGGGGGTGAAATACTATATGAGGGATGAATTACTTTATGAGGGATGAATTACTATATGGGGGGATGAAATACTATATGAGGGATGAAATACTATATGAGGGATGAAATACTATATGGGGGGATGAAATACTATATGAGGGATGAATTACTTTATGAGGGATGAATTACTATATGGGGGATGAAATACTATATGGGGGGATGAAATACTATATGGGGGGATGAAATACTATATGAGGGATGAATTACTATATGAGGGATGAATTACTATATGGGGGATGAATTACTATATGAGGGATGAAATACTATATGGGGGGATGAAATACTATATGAGGGATGAAATACTATATGAGGGATGAATTACTATATGAGGGATGAAATACTATATGAGGGATGAAATACTATATGAGGGATGAATTACTATATGAGGGATGAAATACTATATGAGGGATGAAATACTATATGAGGGATGAATTACTATATGAGGGATGAAATACTATATGAGGGATGAATTACTATATGAGGGATGAAATACTATATGAGGGATGAAATACTATATAGGGGGATGAAATACTATATGAGGGATGAAATACTATATGAGGGATGAAATACTATATGGGGGGATGAAATACTATATGGGGGGATGAAATACTATATGGGGGGATGAAATACTATATGAGGGATGAAATACTATATGAGGGATGAAATACTATATGGGGGATGAATTACTATATGGGGGATGAAATACTATATGAGGGATGAAATACTATATGAGGGATGAAATACTATACGGGGGATGAAATACTATACGAGGGATGAAATACTATACGGGGGATGAATTGCTATGGGGGATGAATTACTATATGGGGGATGAATTACTATGGGGGATGAATTACTATATGGGGGATGAATTACTATGGGGGATGAATTACTATATGGGGGATGAATTACTATGGGGGATGAATTACTATATGGAGGATGAATTACTATATGGGGGATGAATTACTATGGGGGATGAATTACGATGGGGGATGAATTACTATATGGGGGATGAATTACTATGGGGGATGAATTACACTATGGGGGGTGAATTACTATATGGGGGATGAATTACTATGGGGGATGAATTACTATATGGGAGATGTATTTTCAGTTTTAAAAATGTGGCTCTCAAAATAAATTTCAATCATGGTTTTGGCGAGATTTGGCTCAGTTGAAAAAAAAGGTTGCCCACCACTGCTCTAAACCATTGAGGATACCTTTCATGACATTCTCTGAAACCATCTTCCTCAAGAATTCCTCTTAGTGAGTAGTCAGGAGTCTGTAATATGATCTTGTTTGACTTCGCTATGGTCTCTGATGCTTTGATTTTATAATAAACAGCTAAGTTGCTGTACACCTGACTCAAAAGTTTTTTCCAATGATGATACAACTCTGGAGAAGTAACTAATTATTCTCTCATTACCGTCTTTTAATTGAGACAGTTACTGAAATTGCATTATCAGATACATGAGTTTTCAAAAACGAAAGGGGCTTCAGAATAAACACCTAATGTATCTAATGCTGGAGCATTCTGCAAATCTTTTTTCAACACTTCTAAAGCATTTTTCTCATTTGGACCCTATTGGTCAACTATATCATTTTTAAAAAGATATATATAATGGTTTTACTTTCTCAGCGAAACCATGTATGAACTCTCTGCAATTATTTATTTTATTCAAAAATTGATGCAATGCTTTATGAGTTGTTGGAATTTGAATAGAAGTGATAGCTCTGACTGTTTCTTGCAATAATTAGCTCTTTCCTTGACTAATCTGCATGTGAAGGTATTTTACCTGACTTTTCATCAGCTGAACTCTTTCCGTGTTTAATTTTAGGCCTGCAACCTGTAACAACATAAACAACTCCGACAAAAGAACAATATGTTCATCAATATTCTGCATACTCTGCATAATCGTATCTACATGTTGAAAAATGCATTTTGGCCTTGAGAACTTTGATAGCATTTTTGCTATAGACTCATGGACTACACCATCACTGATATCTAGGCCAGCTATTTATCGAGTGAATGTATATGTCTTTTTCTGGAACTTGAAAGCTAGCTTGTACTGACAACTTTTAGCTAAGGGGATGGAAAAATGGCTGTTAGCAACTTCTAGTACTGAGAACACTTTGGCCTTGTCATCCAAATGTAACTTGATATTAGAATGATCAGGAACAACTGCTTTGTTATTTGTAATCTGTTTTATTCAGTGTGCTGAAGTCAACTGACAAAGAATATGAATTATCAGCTTTTTTGATAGGCCAAATACAGTTATTTACCACTGATTGTGCTTTCTTTAAAATGCCAAGTTGTACAAACTCTTGAATAATGGCAGAAAGTGGTCCTATTGAATCTAGTGGTAATTCATACTGATTAAGAGGTTCTGGATCTTTTCCCTCAATATTCAGTTCTGTATTTTTCAAAGTTCCTATGTCATTTGTAAACCTTGACCACAAACTTGGAAAATGTTGTACCGCTTCCTTTCAAGCACAATTACCATTAGTATCAGGCCATTTTTGTGTTGTAGACATATTAGTAATGGAACCAACATTACTATATACAGAAGGATCAATTAACACCGATTTGGGCTTAGATGGATTCCTCCAAACAACTTTAGTCATCATATCAGTAATCCACTTCTGTTTATTGATTACATCAATGCCAAGAATATTCTCTGCACCGTGACAAAACAAAATGTCAGTGTTAGTTTTTCACTAGCCCAGGTACTTCAAATGTTACATTAGACACCCGTCTAGCAGTGGAATGACCTGTATTATTAAAACCTTTTATATTACATATGGGTGAGTTGTCATTCTTACTGGGACCGGTAGTTCCTAACATAACTGCTGCCTGACTATTTTTGTCACATTGAATCATGGCTACCTCATAAGTGAGATTGCTCTGTTTCAATTGTCTCCTAATTTTATCAATGAAACTTGCTGTCTCATTCAGATTTTGACATTCCTGTGCTATGGCTAATGATGTCGAGTCAAGGTACTTAAATTTCTTTACAAAAGCTTTAATCATAGCTGAGTCTTCTTCATTTTCTACTCCAAATATCATTTTATATGCTTTGGAAAATTTAATTTTAAACTCAAAAGGGTCTTCTGCAGTAGTCTGTAATAGGTCTAGCATTTCTATGGAAGGTACGTCCTCACCAGTTGTACTTAACAGCAATTGCCGCAGTCTGTCTGTTGCGTCACTATGTTTCTCTTGTCCTTTGTCATTAATAACAGATGTTTTTTATTCGGGTAATAAAATTAATCGGCAACCATAAATGAAATAAATTATTTCTTTGATAATTTGAAAGTTTATTACGTTCTGCGTGGGACTCAAACATCTCCGCATTGCAAAACGCATCTCTCTTTGAGTCATAAGCAGGGATGTCTTTTAAAACTTTCATTAGTTGGTTATGTATTTGCAACTTAAGTTTTGCAGTTTTACGTAACAATTCTTTGTTTAATTTCTGTTACGTCATCAGAGCCAATATCTTCTATTTCCGAACTTTCGGGAATATAGGAAAGTTGTGGCTTTGACCTTGAACCACTCTGTTTGTCATCTGTGTTTGTTATCATGGCAACCTGTTTACTGTCATTCTGTAGTCTTAACAAAAGATTTGTTTTAGACTCTATTTGTTTCTCAAGATCTTGTATACAATCACACACACTTTCACACTTTGGACAATTAACAGAATCTTGGGACAAATTTCCATGCATTTCTGTGTTCTGTACAGTGCTTTAATGTACAAACATTTTTAGCAGGTAAATCAACATTAAAAATCATTTTGTTGAATATGCTTACCAAATTTAAGATATTAGATATCTTTTTACGCTGTTTGTTTACAGTAAATCTACATTTTTATGTCTGAACATTGGCCTGTAAACATTCATTGTACATGTATTGTCATAACCATCATCAGGATATAAAGAAACATCTTTAAACTCTAACTTGCTTTCTGTAGCTAATTCATCAAATTCCATAATTTTTACTCACCATAATCAGAAGATTTTCTCGTTTGACCCGGCTCAGTCACTGGACCTTTTGTCCACGTCTGGTCAATCACCTTAGTCTCTTCCTTTCCTAGGTTCTCGATCGTCTTTTTCTCAAGATTTGAATATTCACAAAATTGTGGATTCGTCCCCCCCAATCAAGGATTGGGGAGCTGCGTAAAAATGGAAAAAAGACTGTGATGGGGGCTTGCCATTAATGTAGAATTTTCTGTGAGACATATAATAGTTCTTTAGTTTCTAAAGGCGATTTTGTAATAATTAAAGAGCCAGTGAAATAAAAAATAAAGTGTGATTTTATTTTATCATGCAATGGCTTAAAAGAACAATGTAAAAGGTATCATAAATAAACGTTCAGTGTCGGTAACACAAAAATATCAAAATAGAAGTTACATGGATGTGTCACCCTTATTGTCATGGCTGTCTTCCTATGTGCTTCTTGTCCTGTTCAAATGCAGCACGAGTTTTAGCAAGAAGAAGGAAGTGACATGATCTTAGGTCTCTTAGAGAATGCACCTGTTTCAGCTTCTCAGAATGTGAAGAACGACAGTGTCTCCATGCTTTGCTTGTGCATGTCTGTGAATGGACGGACGTGTATGTATGTGTTGTGTGTTGTGTATTGCGCTCTTTGCATCTCTTAGGATGTCTTTTTATGTTACATGTAGAAATCATACTTTGTGATCTTAGAACCTTGTATGCAAACAATACTGCTTAGTAGAGCAATTTTATTCAAGGGAGGGGATATTACATATATCGTCTTTTGATTGACAAGCCCATATGTAGTGGGTTCATAAGCTGACAATGTTGCATCAGCCAACCCATGTGACAAGTTACTGAATCTATCTTTACAACATAATATCTCAATAACGTTTGTATAACCAAAAATCTACTTATGGAACACATTTCCAACTTTAAAACATAAACTAAGTACACACAGATACTATTCGAATATATATATATATATATATATATATATATATATATATATATATATATATATTTCATTCATTCATACTAATTCTATTTTGGATCACTCCCATGACATCCTATACTAGAGACCTTTTAAGCAGCTATGCCCTTCTATAGAATACTCAGCTTCCAGCTAGTTAGCTTAACTTCAAATACATTTTTCTGTCTCAGCTATAACTGAAGAATTCAACACTATCACTTGTTCAAGGCCAGCCACACATTTTATTATTAATTATGATTAATCATAAAAACCAAATATTTTGTAAGCTTGCCATCAATATAAGTGCTGAAAATATGAATTTGGAATTCATGTTTAACAGTATATTTCATACAATGTTCAGTTTTTTGACCACGTGAAATATCCTTAACCCCTTCCTGACGACTGTTCACATACAGGTGGCCTCATGGAAGTAGGTCTTTTCCTGAGGGGCTGCATATATGCGTATCTCTCTTTGTGTTGGGAGCGCACCGCACATCATGCTCCCAACACAGAGACTGGGCTTTCACCAACAATCAGGACCTAGGACTCCCGGTTCCGGGTCACCTGATCGTTGTGATAGCCTCTCAGTGATCAGTCACTGTGAGCCCACCCATGTTTACTTCCTCTTCTGAATGGAGGGGAAGATGTGTTGTTTATTCCTATCCTTGCAGGAGATTAAGCTGTAAATTAACAAAAAAAAAAAAAGTTTGTAAAAAATAAATTAAATAAATTAAAAATAGAAAAGTAGAAAAAATAAAGAAAAAAAATTACGATCAAGGTTGGCCAGGTTAGTGTTGGGGTCCAAGGTTTGGGTCAAAGGTCACAGTCAGCATATTTTGAGTAGAATTTTTTTTTTTAAAAGTAGTATCCTTGTCAGTTAGTGTCAGTATCATTGCATTTTAGTCCAGATTAAAAGAAAATGCAAAATGCGCACCATTGTTTCTGGGGCCAAATATGGGTACACATAACTAACATACACATACAGTGGATATAAAATGTCTACATACCCTGTTTAAAGTGTCAGGTTTCTGTGATGTAAAAAAATGAAACACAAATAAATCATTTCAGGACTTTTTCCACCTTTAATGTGACCTATGAAATGTACAATTGAAAAACAAACCTTTTGTTAGGGAAAGTAAACATAAAAAACTAAAATAATGTGGTTGCATAAGTGTGCACACCCTCTTATAACTGGGGATGTAGCAGTGTTGAGAATTAAGCAATCACATTCAAAATCATGTTAAATAGGAGTCAGTACACACCTGCCATAATTTAAAGTGCCTCTGATTAACCCCAAATAAAGTTCAGCCATTCTAGTAGGTCTCTCCTGACATTTTCTTAGTCGCATCCTACAGCAAAAGCCATGGTCTGCAGAGAGGTTCCAAGCATCAGAGGGTCTCATTGTTAAAAGGTATCCGCCAGGATAATGGTACAAAAAACATTTCTAAGCCATTAGATATACCATGGAACACAGTGAAGACATTCATGAAGTGAAAGTGGAGGAAATATGGCACAACTTTGACATTACCAAGAACTGGACATCCCTCCAAAGTTGATGAAAAGACAAGAAGAAAACTGGTCTGGAAGGCTGCCAAGAGGCCTACAGCAACATTAAAGGAGCTGCAGGAATGTTTAGAAAGTACTGGCTGTGTGGTACATAGTTACATAGTTAGTCTGGCTGAAAAAAGACAATCCAGTTCAACCATTAAAAAAAAAAAAGTTATCCTATACCCACAGTTGTTCCAGAGGAAGGCAAAAAAAACCCAGCAAAGCATAATCGAGTTTGCTCCTGAAGGGAAAAAAATTCCTTCCTGATCCCCCAAGAGGCAATTGGGTACTCCCTGGATCAACTTTAACAATCTCCCGTATTCTTCATATGTCTGAGCTATAGGGTAGAGTGGCAAGACGGAAGCCTTTTCTTACGAAGAAAAACATCTAAGCTCGGCTAAATTTTGCAAAAACACATCTTAAGTCTCCCAAAAGCATGTGGGAAAATGTGTTATGGTCTGATAAAACCAAGGTTGAACTTTGTGGCCATAATTCCAAAAGATATATTTGGCGCAAAAACAACACTGCACATCGCCAAAAAAACACCATACCCACAATGAAGCTTGGTGGTGGCAGCATCATTCTTTGGGGCTGTTTTTCTTCAGCTGGATCTGGGGCCTTAGTCAAGGTAGAGGGAATTATGAAGAGTTCCAAATACCAGTCAATATTGGCACAAAACCTTCAGGCTTCTGCAAAAAGCTGAACATGAAAAGGAACTTCATATTTCAGCATGACCACAACCCAAAGCTTACATCCAAATCAACAAAGGAATGGCTTCACCAGAAGAAGATTAAGATTTTGGAATGGCCCAGCCAGAGCCCAGACCTGAATCCAATTGAAAATCTGTGCGGTGATCTGAAGAGGGCTGTGCATAGCAGATGCCCTCGCAATCTGACGGATTTGGAGTGTTTTTGCAAGGAAGAGTGGTAATTGTGGCTTATATGTGAGGGTTGCAAGAAAAAAGCCACTCCTCAAGAAAGGCCACATACAGTCATGACTGAGCCTTGCCAAAATGCACCTTGACGATTCTGAGGCCACATGGAAAAAGGTGTTATGGTCAGATGAGACTAAAATTGATTTTTTTGGCCTCAACACTAAATGTGTCTGGCAGAAATCCAATACAGCTCACCATCCAAATAACACCATTCCTACAGTTACCCCTGGTTAACATCTGTGCGGGTGATGCCGCTGCGGATCCGCACAAAAATCCGTGCAGCTGCACCACCTGCATAGAGGAATGCGGACCCGCGGGCAGGTGCCATTAATTCTAATGGCACGCCGCCTGCACTGGAAATCGCAACCGCACTGGGAACCAAGGTTCCCATGTGGACTGCATTTTCCGAAGAAGTACAGGGACTTCTTCCCTGCGTGTCCCGAGGCACGGGAGTCCATTCAAATGAATGGGCTCTCATGCCCACGCAAACGTGGCCCACAGGAACACGGAGCTGTGAACCTAGCCTAAATCATGGATGAGGTAATATCCTGTTATGGGGGTATTTCTCTGCAGCAGGGACTGGAACACTTGTCAGGATAGAAGGAGAAATGGATGGAGCAAATTCTTGAGGAAAATATACTGCTCTCTGCCAGAAAGTTGTCAATGGGAAGAAGGTTTACCTTCCAACATGACAGTGACCCAAAGCACACAGCAAAAATGACCACACAATGGTTGAAGGAGAAAAAGATGAATGTCCTTGCATGTCCTAGTCAGAGCCCAATCTTAAACCCTATTGAAAATCTGTGGAATGACTTGAAGACTGCAGTCCACAAACAGTCACCATCAAATTTAAAGCATTCCCAATCCATCTGCTGATCATACAGAGCTCTAGGAGTCACTCTGCATATGCTCAGTTTAGTGTGTATATTTCCATGTTCTGTGTACTGTAGGATTCCAGATATAGTGATGCAGGGTCCTGGGTTTATTAACACTTGAACTGAACATGAGCAGTTCTGCAAAGAAGAGTGGGCAAATATTGTAGATGTGCAAAGTTAGTAGAGACAAATCCCAACAGACTAAAGGCTGTAATTAAAGCAAAAGGTGTTTCAACAAAATACTGACACAATGGTGTGATCCTTTTTTCAACTTGGTGATTTCTGTTTTTGAATTTTTTATTTTTTCATTTTTTTCTGACATGTCGATGTTATTTTTTTCACTTGGATGTTTTAAGTTGCACTGAGTAAATCCAGCTGGATAAAACAAAAACTGTGCATGTCTTCATTTCAGACTGCAAAGCAACAAAATGGTATTGTTTTAAAGGGGGTGATTATTTTCTATAAGAACTGTAACTATGTAAACGCCATACCTGACTGATGGCCCTGAAAGCTGGAAATGACTGAAGTAGACACCTCTACTTCAGCAATCTCCACTTGCTTCTGAGTTCCTTGCTAGGCAGCTGGCCAGATGTATTGTGAATAAGCTGCTTTGCATTTTCTGAGTTAATGCAGAGTGTAATGTGATTAGAAGAGGTGGAGCGTGACCTTACTGCTCCACCTCATCCAATCAGAGAATGCTTTGTATTGTTTCTGAGTATGCAGAGCTTTCTCTGAATGGCACCTGTGCTGAGTGACTAACCTCCTTTATTCACAATGCATCAGGCCGTCTGCTGAGCACAGGAAAGTGGAGATCACTGGAACAGCGGTGTCTGCTTCAGTGAATTCCAGCTTCCAGGTGTATAGTATGTTTTTAAACAATGACACAAAGGTTTCTGCAATAACCAATTATTTAAATGTGATTATGTACTGTAAGTGTATTAAAGTGATACTAAAGTCTTTTTTTTTTTTTCTTAAAAACAACAAACATGTTATACTTACCTGCTCTGTGCAGTGGTCTTGCACAGAGCAGCCCAGATCCTCTTCTCGGGTTCCCCTGCCAGTGCTCTGGCCCCTCCCTCCTGTCGGGTGCCCCCACAGCAAGAGCTTGCTATGGAGGCACCCAAGCAGGCACACTCCTGAGCAGCGGTTTTGTGTTTCCATTCACACACAGAGCTGCAGCTTGGCTCTGCCCCCTACCTCTCATGATTGTCTCACTGGCCGATGGCTCCTGCTGCTGCCTCATCCAATCAGGAGTAAGAGTGCCCAGAGAACCAAGGTTCTCGTGGACATCAATGGATCAAGCGGGGGCTCAGGTAAGTGTTTGGGGGGCTGCTACACAAGGTTTTTACCTTCATGCATGGAATGCATGAAGGTAAAACATTTTGAGACTTTTGAACCACTTTAAGCCAGTGTATTTAATTTTGTATTTTGTTACGCAATATGGTTGTATTTCCACATTTGAGTCAGTGACAGCTAGAAGACATTCTATGAAAGCTGTAGTTAATGTTGGTTTCCCTAGAGATGCTTCTTGTTACCTATTAGGTTGCTTGCTTTGAGCCAGTGTATTGATTTCATATTTCATTCAGCAGTTAGATTCTCTGCATTTTTACCCAAGATCAATGCCACTTACTTCCAAAACATTTCCCATAATAACATCATGTTCTTTCTGATTCTGAAGACATTGATTCTTCTAACGTCAGAGTTGTATGGTCACAAATGTAATCTACAGTGTCTTGCTGAGCATATAAGTGAAATTATGTGGTGTACTCTGGAGTAAAATTACAAAGATAACACAGTGACAACATGCTTTCAACTTAATGTTTATTGTTGTTTACTATCATTATCAATATTATTCCACCAACAGTAGCCATAGCATGAATCATTTCTAAATGGATTTCTTGGCTAAATTAAAATGTGACCAATATTCAGTATTTCTGACTCATCTGTTTATCAAAGTGTAACTCAAGCCAATATATTTTCTAGTTGTGAGGGGAGTAGGAAAGGGTTATAACCTCCGTCAGATTTTTATTCATATGTCTCTATTTGGGCAAATCTCTCACAACTAATAACAAAAATATCTGGGATTTTTACTTTATAACCAAAGTATGTAATCTGAAGTTCTGAAATAACCATGGATTTATTTGCAGTATTGTTCCAGGTACATGGCTTACATGATAGATCAGATGCAAATTAAAACATGCATGCTAGGGTGGGAATGTGTCCTGTTCAGTTGAACCTTTAATATACTTAGGTGGTATGTGCACAGGCTTGGACAAGCCCACCCAGAGTATTGTGTGTCCTCCTGTGTGACCTATTCCACAAAAATACAGTGCCACTGCCATAGGCTGTAATTGACAGTTCAATAGTCTGTAAAAGTATAACTAAAGGCAAAAATGTTTTTTCTTGTTTTGGATACAATGTAGAGGGATTAAAACTCCTGTCAGGTTTTATTTCTGTTAAGGAGATTCACCCTCTCTATTTGTTCTGTTTACCATTAGCATTGAAAGTGGAAGTATTGTAAATGGAACTGCCTAATTTTGAGTTTTACCCAGAAAAGTAATAGAGGGGAAATCTTCCAATGAGGACACTGGTTCTGGTGACCTGGGAGTCCACAAGGAATTCTCTTAATCTTCAGGGATTTCCTCCCGCTTCCTGTTTGGCTATGGGACAGGAAGTGAAAAGAAATCTCCGCAATGGTACCCAGATGATTGCAAAAAGAATCTGACAGAGCTAATACTCATCCCTTGCTCTACTGAAAATGAGAAAAAAAGGTTTTGCCTATATCTCTGCTTTAATTAGTAAGCCTATCCTGCTCCTGCAACCCACTCAACACCAGCTGCAGCAGGTATTAATGTAAATTCCTGTGCAGGAATTGCAGCTGGTTTGAGGTCTATCCAGATCTCAAAATCCAGAACTGAAATCTACACGGTCATGCATAGTATCTTGCATTTTCAGAAGCTGTTTAGACATGGCAGCCCCTGTATTTCTTATGGTACAGATTTCTTTTAGATTAATCGAAGTTCAAATCAGAGGCATTTCCAAAGGCATATATCACTTAACACAGCTCCTGAAAATCATGGACATTTTGCAACTATATAATGAACTATCATATTTGAAAAGTCAAGCTTTGTAATATTAAAGTAAAGCTTTAATGGATAGCCCAAGACTGAATGAAGCACTGGATAAATTATAATTTTCGTTTTAGATTTCTTAACTTAGAGTCCAGAGGCCTATGCATCTACCATGCATTTTAATCTTGTGTTAAATTCCACAAAATTTTAAAGTGTAAACCTGGCATTTTATTAATCTTTTTGCTTTTTTTTTTTTCTTCCACAGTTAATAATCGAGAACATACCTCACCGTTTTGGGTCATATTTAGTGTTTTTCTTGGTGCAGTTGCTATGTTGTGTAAAGAGCAAGGCATAACTGTTTTGGTAAGAAAACAAATTTAGATAACGTAAAACGTACACACTTGATAAAATAATATCTTTGTTGTGTTGCATGGTTAAAAACGAAAAACTTTTTTGCTTAGTGACGTTACCTTGAAAAGAGCAATTGGTAAAATAGGGAAAGTATATTGAAAACAAAATAACTTTCAAAACATTTAAAACATGCTTCCATAAGAACATTATTTCAACACACAAAAGTGTGGCTGCTACGCATGAATTAATATCCCAGAGGGATATATTTTTCATATTTTCTTGATAAAACCGTAAAAAAAGAGTTTGATTTATTGATGTTGAATTTAAATATTTTAGATTTTTTTTTTTCTCCCCCATTGAAGCTTATGGTCTCTGGAAATGGAAATAAGAAAAGATTATTGTCTTTGCTAGGGTTTGAATGCTGTATTTGATGTCTTTGTAATCTGCAAGTTAAACATGCTGGAATGTATCCAGAAGGTACTGCACAGGGACAAAACCCCAGAGGTGAGTGTATTCAATTTCCCATTCCCTATTCAGAACAGATTCTGGGCTCCTCAGTTACTGCACAGTGTGATCTCGTGTCTGTCGCTCAGTTGCATTCTTGAAAGAGTCTTTTTATTTGAGAAAAAAACCTTCTGCCCTTTGATTTCGTTGTTGCTGTGGGAATACATAGCCAAACTCATTTTGTTGAAAGGAGCAAAAGCCATATTTGCAAGGTGTGGTTAGGAAGTAACTCTTAATAACATGCATTCTTATTTTACCAGAGCAGAGGCATACCAATTCCATATGTGATACACACCTATTTAAAATCTTATTTAATGTGGACACATTTCAAACTCTTACATATGCACAGATAGTCAAAACAAAATCGGAGCTACCAGAGATGCATTCTGTACAGATATCTAATATCTTTATTTTACAATAAACATTGTCAATGGATAAATAGCAATTGTCCTGGTTCTCTGTTATGTGACCTGGCACTAAATGAGCCTTGATTCTGAGCTAAAATATGGGCGTAACCCAAAGGGTGTGATACACACTTCTTTTTAGTAAATGTAGAAATACAATACTATGGGCTACTTACTGACTGTGGTGGGTATGTATGGTAGAATGAGTTATATTTGATTGATAAAAGCACATTTGGTCTATATAAACATTAATATAGTTGATGCATTTTTGTTTTATTTTTCCTTGACAGAAGTTTTCATTTCTAAAAAAGGGATTGTTTACAAGAATTTGCCTCTTGGCAATTGGGGGAATGTGTCTGCTTTATATACGCTGGCGTATAATGGGCACTGGACCACCAGCATTCACTGATGTTGACAACCCGGCATCATTTGCTGATAGCCTATTTGTAAGAGTGAGTATCAAACACAACTTCCTTTCACTAACATATCATTGGCTTATTAACAAGATAGCTATATTATTAAAAGACTAATGTGGATGTCTTTTTCTAATCGGGTCCCCATTTGTATTAATTTTGAAAGTGTAAAAAACTGATTGATTACAGCCAGTTTGTGTTGTGCCAAAGCAGCCAATTGTATCCTTCCATACTATAAAAACCATCTGACTGGTTGTTGGGAAATCACACAAACTGGGGCATTTAATTGATAAATGAGACTGTTCTTGTGTATTAGTTTTTATTTTTTTACAGTGGTCTTGGTTGTCAGTCAGCACGGCATACAGATTATTTGCCATTTTTAGCTACAGTACATTGTCCAGTTCTGATGTTGAACCAAGTGTATTTGTTTTGATTGCATGATATGCTGTGATGACATTTAGGCTATGCATGTACTTTCCGACTAGCTACACAAAGTCTGTAATAATTTTATTATAGTTCTTAAAATAACTTTTTCCTTTGACTGTGATTTTAAACTAGTTTGGGTGTGCTTGATTAGAATACAACACAACAGGCTCAATTTGCAAATCTAACACACCAGGATAAGTATACTTATTTTTACAAAAAACTCGATGATGAGATATTAAAATTATGGTTACATGGCTGAACTAGAGAATTTTATAGCTTTGTGTTAAGGTTTTCTGAACTGATCCTTATGTACCACCATGCAGATCTCAAGTTAGACTGTTTGTAATGCTAGGGTGATATATGCAGCAGACTCAGTACCACAGGTCCAATTGTCTATAGCTCCGGTTACAAAAATGTTATGACAATATGGGGTTGATTTACTAAAACTGCATGGTGCAAAATCTGGTGCAGCTCTGCATAGAAATCAGTCAGCTTCTAGATTTTATTGTGAAAGCCTAATTAAACAAGCTGAAGTAGAAGCTGATTGACTACCATGCACAGCTGCACCAGATTCTGAGTGCACCAGTTTTCTTAAATCTCCTCCTATTTGTCTGACTCTGGAATGGTTCATTGCTATTTGTGTCCTTGATCTGTTGAGTTCTTATACTCTGCGTTATTTTACCTGACATTATCACAAAAAGTAAGGTGTCACACCAGTCAAGTAAATGTGATGAGGCTATTAACTAACATATTAGTTGTGTTGTGTGAGGAAAGGGACATTTGAAGGTAATGCTTTAAAGCTGAAGATGGCAAGAGGTACCTCCAAGCAAAGAACGTAAAGCTGAACTCCAGCTTTTGGTACTCTTTACGTAGTTTGTTTGGGGCAAACTGACCCAAACAAACTATGTGCCTCATGAACGTGTGAGGCCACTCGATGTGCTGTATAACTTGTATGTAGCTGAGGCTACATATAGCACTGTGTTCTGGGTGCGAGCTGGGACCTTCCTGTCTCAGACCCTGAACACAATAGAGTCTGTCTGAGTGGTGCTCAGCTAATCATAGAAAGCAATGTATTCTATCAATGAATACAAAGCTTCCTCTGATTGGTTGAGTCAGAGAGGCGAGCTGATGATGTCACAACCTCTGATTCAGCCAATCGGAGGAAGCTTTGTATTCAATGATAGAAAACGTTGCTTTCTGTAAGTGGCTGGGCGCTGCTGAGACAGACTCTATTGTGTTCTGGGTATAAGACAGGAAGGTCTCGCTTCATACCCAGAACACAGTGCTGTATGTAGCTGAGGCTACATACAGTTTATATAGCACATCCAATGGCCTCGTGTTAGTGAGGGACACAGTTTATTTGGGCCAGTGTACAAAAAGCTGGAATTCAGGTTTTTATTGCTGTCTGTGTCCTCTTTAGAGTGACTAATGCTTTGTTCTTGTGACCGTTATCACCAAAAGTGAAAGACAATCCAAAATTATTAGTGTTCATAATTGAAATAGAGGGTGAATCCTTCATTGTAGACATTAGTTCGGTTAACTACCAGGGATTTCCTTCACTTCCTGACTTCCTGTTGTGGCTATGGTACAGGAAGTGAATGGAGATCTCCTCAAAGAGACACGGATGGCAAAAAACCTTGCTGGAGTTATAACAATCCCTTGCTCTGTCCAAAATTTTAAAAGTATTGCCTTCCATTGTACTTTTTTTTTTTTTTTTCAGTAGAAGCCTTCCATTCTACTTTAGTATTGCAGTAGAAACCTCATGCAGCATCATCTTCATGTAACTGATAGAACAAAAAAGGAGGAAAACTAACAGCTTCTTTTTCCCAAGTGATGTTGTTTATCCATAGAATTCAATTAGATGCTAAAAGTTTATATATTGCTAAATGAAAAACACAATTTTATCCATATGTATGATGCATCTTTGCAATTTCAAAATGATGCTAGCTTCACAGATTGTAATTTGTCCTATTTTATTAGGGGATTTTTCTTTTTAACTTGTGCAAAATAAGTGTATCATATGAAGTGCACCTGTACTGATGTTTCTGTTAACACTGAATATCAGACATTGAAATATATTTTTTTTTGTCTTAATGACAGGTAATAAACTATAATTACTATTATTCCCTAAATGGATGGCTGCTGCTGTGCCCCTGGTGGCTGTGCTTTGATTGGTCAATGGGCTGCATACCTCTTATTAAATCTCTCAGTGATTTTCGGATAATGGCACCAGCAGCACTTTGGTTCTGCTTGTTTGGCTTAATGTACCAGGCTTTATTCTCCAATAATGGCCAAACGAGAAGGTGAGATCTCTGTGTATTTCCAATAATGGAAGCATGGCTTTTTTTTATCAGTAGGGTGCCAGGAGCTCATGAAACCTGCATTTCAAGACACTGCTAATAATCAGTAACATAATTTTATTGCTTTATTTTACGACACATACTCTTGTCTGGCTCAGCTGTTGTATAGAGTGCCATGCTAGTATATGTCTGGCCTTTTTGTTCATTTGGTGTAATATGGGCCTTTTCTCTTCTTTGTCCCTTCCCAAAACCTCTTATTGCCTAACACATGTAGGTTGATGACACAGTAATTTCCGTATGGACCCTCTGTCCATTAATAAACTTCAGAAACTTAGAGTGAAGAACAGCAAATGGATCAGTGTGCACAGAAGACTTTACAAAGAAAAAAATATTACATAGGTATTGGTGGAAGAAGAATAAAAACTTAAAACAAAAACAAGTAATGGTACGATCCAGTTTTGGCAGTAACCCTTATGAAAATTTGAACATATATTTTCAGTTATATTTATCTAAAAGACATTTTAATTGTCCATTCCAAATTTTAATTTGCCAGCTTTTTCATGTTTTCACAGATACACTATATTGCCAAACGTATTGGGACACCCCTCCAAATGATTGGATTCAGGTGTTCCAATCACCTCCATGGCCACAGGTGAATAAAATCAAGCACCTAAGCATGCAGATTGCTTCTGCCAACATTTGTGAGCTCTCAAGAGTTCAGTGAATTCAGCTGTGATAGGTTGCCACCTGTGCAATAAGTTCATCCGTGAAATTTCCTTGATACTAAATATTCCTCGGTCAACTGTTAGTGGTATTATAACAAAGTGGAAGCAACTGGGAACAACAGCAAATCAGCCACGAAATCGTAGGCCACATAAAATGACAGAGCGGGGTCAGCGCATGCTGAAGCTCACAGTGCGAAGAAGTTGCCAACTGTCTGCAGAGACAATAGCTAAAGACCTCCAAACTTCGTGTGGCCTGCAGATTAGCACAACAGTGCATAGAGAGCTTCATGGAATGGGTTTCCATGTCTGAGCAGCTGCATCCAAGCCTTACATCACCAAGCGCAATGCAAAGTGTCGGATACAGTGGTGTAACACACGCCACCACTGGACTCTAGAGCAGCGGAGACATGTTCTCTGAAGTGATGTATCACGCTTCGCTGTCTGGCAGTACGATGGACGAGTCTGGGTTTGGTGGTTGCCAGGAAAGGAGATTATGGTGTGGTGGTGTTTTTCAGGGGTTGGGCTTGGCCCTGAGTTCAGTGAAGGGAACTCTTAAGGCGTCAGCATACCAAGCCTTTTTGGACAATTTCATGCTCCCAACTTTGTGGGAACAGTTTGAGGATAGCCCCTTCCTGTTCCAACATGACTGCGCACCAGTGCACAAAGGAAGGTCCATAAAAACATGGATGAGCGAGTTTGGGGTGGAGGAACTTGACTGGCCTGCACGGAGTCCTGACTTCAACCCAATAGAACACCTTTGGGATGAATTAGAGAAGAGATTGCAAGCCAGGCCTTCTCGTCTGACATCAGTGCCTGACCTCACAAATGCGCTTCTGGAAGAATGGTTCTACATTCCAATAGACACACTCCTAAACCTTGTGGACAGCCTTCCCAGAAAAGTTGAAGCTGTTATAGCTGAAAAGGGTGGGCCAACTCAATATTGAACCCTACAGACTAAGACTGGGATACCATGAAAGTTTATGTGCATGTAAAGACAGAGATCTCAATACATTTGGCAATATGGTGTATATTTAATATACAGACTTATAATTAATAGCTGTCTGTATGTCAGATACAGAAATTAGAAACTGGATTATTGACTTTACTAATATAAAAGTTTTAAGCCAGCCATAGATCGATTTTCATTCCTACATCCATGGGTTGCAGGAAAGAAAATAGTTCAATTCCCTCATGAACACAGTCGATGTTGATGGGGGAATCCCTCCCGCTGAGCCATTGTGTTCTCCCGTCGGGGGGGGAGGAGAGGAAGGCGTCCTCGCCAGGACAACAGAGTGAATGCTGCTAGCGGCTGTAATAGCCACTAGCAATAATCGCTTGTAAAATCCGACAGGCTAGTTGTATCCAAGTTGAGTGATCAATCAACTTGGGTACATTCAACCTGCCCATACATGGTTTGAATTGTGGACGGTCCCTGCTGAACCCACCCAGATTCAAATCATCTATGGCTAGCTTTAGTCATCTACACATTGTATTGTTTTAAGTCAGGCTGAACAGACAGACTTGTATTCAAAGAAATTAAATTGATTTGACCATCGCTCAAGATGCCTGCTCAGTACCTGGCCTGCATTCAGGGGGACATTAAGAGAAGCAGGATAATTTCTGTAAAAGCATAGTCCAATCCTTTTCTCTGTGTGAAGAAAGGATCAAAGTATCTAGTTTGTATCGCTGTCATCATCAACCAAATATTATAGATGGTCTGTTCCATTAGTGACTTATTCGAGGACAGGCAAAGATCTTCCCACCTACTAATCTTGGGAAGATCCCTGCTTACTTGTGTGCTGCCTAATTGTGTTTTTGTAATAAGCAAATATGGCTGCCCCATGTAGATACTGTACTATGTAAGATTATAAGCTATAACTACAGACAAGTGTTTTTAAAATGTTCATATTAATATTTACATTTGATCATATTTACATGCACACATAAGAATAGTCCCAGTGAGTCTAAAGGGATCAACTGTGTAGGCGCAGGCAATAGAATTAAAGATTTTGGTACTGATATTTGGGCAAGTATATATGGGAAGGAAAAGATTAGGTTACTTTTAAAGTGATATTATAGGCTATTTAAAAAAAAAATGTTAAATAACGTCATAATTTCCTGCTCTGTGCAATTGTTTTGCACAGAGCAGCTCCTGGCTCCTCCCTCCTGCTGAGTACCCCCAAGCAAGGCACGCGCTCTTGGGGCACTCATGCGTACTTGTTCCCAAGCCCCACTTTGTGTGCTCACAAGAAACACAGAATGGGGCTTGGCTTCGGTCCTACTCCCTCCTCACTCACTGTGATTGAGCCAGTGATGAGGCAGAGAGCCGGGACAGCAGCCACTCTTATGCACATAGCTGGATTGGAATTGGGCTCGGACAAGTATTGGAGGGGCTGCAGGGGGAGCTGCATACTGAAGGTATGAATAGAACGCAGGTAAAAAACACCTTCAGGCTTTGCAGTCACTTTATGTCAAGTCCTAGGCAAGAAGAAGGAGGAAGAATAAGAGTACCTGTGAAAGTGCACTCATCTTTTAAAGCCTATTCATTTTGGTGGGATACTCTTTATGTAATGTATTAGCTAAAATGTATGTAGAGCCAATTTTTTTAAATTAGATAAAGTATGTAAGGAAGGGTGAAATCCCTATCAGGTTATCTTTTGCTTATTCTGTGTCCCTTTGGGGTGATTTCCATTCACTTCCTGTGCAGGAGACACAACAGAACAAATTTTATCAAAGTGGCGGGAAGTGAGGTAAGGGTGAGTTGTCACCTGAACGTCTGTCTTCATTGGATGAGTTGCTCTCACCTTTTGCTCTGGTGGCAACTCTAAAATTTTGGATTTCTTTTCTTTCACTTCCTATTTCATTGACAATGGTTACTAGAAAAATAATGATGAATCTCCCCAGCAGAGGGGTATAGGCAGCAATAAAAATATGACAGTGGGGTTTAATCCCTCTCCCTTCCCCCACTAAAATTAACCAAAAAATGCTTTTACGTAAACATTAATAGAAGAGAATGCAGCAATTTAAATACAGTATACTGTAACGTTGTAAAGAAACAGAGGCGCTATAAACCTTAGCTTTGCAAAGTGTTCCCTGTTTGGTGCTCATTTTGAGCATTGGGTAGCTGCTTGACACTTGGAAGCTAGTAAAAATCAATGTAGTAGCGCTGCCTACTTTCCCCGTTCCCCGGGATCCCACAGGTATGACACATGCATGCTTACATGTAAACCTAAACACCATCTATAATAATGCTATGTTGTAAACAATAGTGTTTCGGGGTTTCTAAAGACAGTGTGCCTTGAACGTAGCATAAAACATGACTGTCTACTCAAATATTTAAGGTAAAAATTTAATAACCGTGGCAGTAAAGACAAATCTTTCAACAATTTTAGCCACATTATCATGTTAGAAGTGTAACCCATCTACAGTTGTGCTGCTCCCACATGTTGGATTTTGTTTTATGTTCATCATTTTAAAGAAATACAGTGCCCTGAATTAATAATGTTCTAGTGTTGATTTTACCACGGTGCTCCAAAAAGAGCTAACATTAATAAAAGTGTCATTGTCCATGTAAACCTTGATTTTTCAATCCTACATTAGACAAACAGTAAAAACGCTGACCTCACTGCCTCTGTTTATTTCCTGATCAGTGTTCATGTTTCCCCCACAGGATTGTCACCATGGGGCTAGGATTTCTCGTCATACCTTTTCTCCCTGCCAGTAATTTATTTTTCAGAGTTGGATTTGCAGTTGCTGAACGGGTTCTTTATCTGCCTAGTGTTGGCTACTGTATGTTGCTCACTTATGGCTACAGTAGAGTCTGTAGACAATATATTAAAAAGGTAGGACTTCTAAAGCTATAGTTTCATCATACCAAGGAAACATTTTCATCATTGTTGCTGATAATCAGTTTATTTTAATGCAAAGTGCAAACAAGAAGTTTAAAATTATCAGTAACCCCTAGCAACCATATTTCTTTTGTTAGGTCAGATATTCTTCAGTGGGTAATTGCACTTTGCGCATTTATTTCCTTTATGAAATATCCTTAATTATCTATTGTTCTGTACTTTACATGTTCACTAACCAAACCTCATCAAGTTTACATGCTCCAGTATTCCTACTTTAGTCACCGGTCACACCACTGTGATTTAAAAAAAAAATTCACTGCTGTTTCAGGTGCGATTTCTGAAGACTTGATTGCTACTTGTGAAGATTTTCAACAATTTCTTGTGATTTGCATTGCGATTTCCATTATATTCTATGGATGTGAACTTGCAACAAAACTGCAGAAAAAGTAATGCAAGAACCGCAGTGCAGCAAATTGCACATGTTAAGATACTGACATTCGCATTCATTAGATGCGATTTCAGATGCGGTTTCAATGTGCAAATCGCACCTGAAATCTCACTGGTATAACTGGGCACTTAAGTATTCACATTATGTTGGGGTCCGCTGTATTTAATGTGCAGCTGGGAGACCATAGGTAGAGCATGGTCTGTGTTTTCCGAAGGCGGCAAAATTTAAATACATTTGTCGATTATTTTGAATTCATAATCCCTTTCATACTAATGATATCAATAAATAAGCAAATGACTTTTCTGTTAGACTTATGTATGCTTACAAATCCTGTGGTCATCTAGGTCTCAGCTGCACCATAAACAGACAATTTCCTCACATCTTTGTCTTAATGGATATGTATACCCTAACAATTAACTTTTCTTATTTGCTCCCGTTTGATCTGTTAAAGGAGAAGTACAGCCAAAGCTCATTTGGCTGTACTTCTGTGGATCACAGGAGTGCAGTCTGTTGAAGCCTGCTGTCAGCTGACATCACTCAGCTGATCCAGGCTGGGGGAAAATCCCGACTTCAAAGTCAGGATCCACCCCAGAGTCTGAAGCGGCACCTGGCTTAGCCTCTCAGCAATCCGCTGAGAGCCTGAGCCAGCCGCTCCCTCCCCCTCCACGGCCCAGTTCTCCAGTGAGCGCTGGGGGGGGGGGGGGGAGCTGAAAGCGGTGGCTGACAGTCACTGCTCTCTGCTCATAGCAGCTGTGAACTTGTGTCATGTGATCGCTGAGTTCTCACACTTAGAGCCGGCGGGGGACAGATGCAGCATCGGACCGATCCTGCATCCACCTAGGTAAGTAAAATTGGGAGAAAAAATAAGCCCATACTTCTCGTTTAAATATGTAATGGTAAGCATTTTGTTTTTTTCTTTTCTTTTTTTTTTTAATTGGACCTTATCATAGGATTGTTCTGTTCCACTGCCATCTAAATATACTGGAAAGAGGGTTAGAAACTACCCAGATTACTAAAGCAATAACATAATAATTTAGGATTTAATAGTATTGTGGCATTAAAATAACTCTTGTTTGTTTAAGATCAGGGTTGTGGGGGGTTTTTTTTTCTTTTTTTTTTTGTTTATTTTTTTTTAGCAGACTAGAGGTGAAGTGAACTTCAGTAAATATTATATCTCCACAAGATAAAAAGGAAACATTTAGTGTAAGACTCCTCTCATACAAAGGGGGTCTGATCATGTCTGCCTGTCTGTTTTTCATTCACCCCTTTAAACCTGCCTACCTACGATCCAATCTGGTCTGCTAATTAAAAGCAAAAGGGGATCTGTCCTTCTCTGTCTACGTGGATCAGATCAGAGGGTAGTTAGATGTAAACTAAATAAAAAAAACATGTTCAATACTTACATTTCTTGCTGTCTTCATTGCCTTACACTAGTCCGATTCTGAGAAATCTACTGCCAAGGTCTGCAGGGAAACTGACACTTCTAGGAGTGTCAGCCTCCTGAGTCCTCCACAACTTTTGCTCGATCTTCCTGCTGACCTTCATGCCATTAAGGATGACTTCAGCAGAAATTTTTGGGGTGATTGGAGGGGTGTTTTGCAGCACAGGCAGCAGGAAAAGTATATTTTAGGCTGTTCTTTTATAGGCATGCTGACTTAAAAAATTTACTATAGTGACAAAGTTTAGATGCACTTTCCAAAAATGTCTCAGAAACCACAAGAAGTAGCCTCTCCTTTTAGTTGCAGTGCTCCTCTCCCCTACGCCTTACAACAAATTCCCCCTGTGCTTACACATACATACAAAACTGATGGCCCATCTCTTCTGGTTTTTGTCTAGTCCTTTCTGCAGTTGGTCAAGAAGCAGGTTACTGCTCCCTCTTGAGAAGTCTCACAGAACATTGAGCCTCAACAGCAAGTTCAATAGACTTTGACTTTAGCAGTAGCAGTGTTTCTTGCATAGCTTTCCTATTTCACTGACTTTTCATGTAAACCGGAGTTGCTTTTTAATCATGATGAGTAGATATTCTGTAATCTTTTTGCATAAAAATAAAGGGCAGAAAGGTAGCCAAAATACCAAAATAAAGTAATATATAACTAAGATCTAAGGTTTTGGCTATATTTGTATATTTTCAGTGTTGGTATTGGTTCAGTTTTGCAATGGTCTCCGTAAGTTGAGAGATCGCAGAACCTGGTTGGGTGTACCCCTGTAACCCTACCCCAATCTGAGACCTTAATTTTTTTGGTGGTTTCCGTAGGTAATGGACCTCTTCTCCCTTTTGGAGAAGTTTTCTATGCTTAACTCGTGTTCTTTATTTTATTTTGGATTCTTCAATCAACTTTTTACTGCTTTCTATTAGAAGCACAGCATCCAGGTTGGTGTAACCTTGATAATACCATAGGAACTGTACCTGGATCCCACATTGTGTGGCCTTCGAGCACTCAATCCTTCATGGCCACTCACCTTGGCACTGAGTGCTAGGTATGTAGTTAGCCACAAGGTACCTTGGTCCATTCCTATGGTTCCCATACCCTGAAAACCCCTCTTGGGATATGCCCACCATGATGGTCAAAGCCTTGACATATAAAGGGACCAGCAACATGGACAGATAAAACCAGATTGTGCTGTTATTAGATTAATACTGTAGCCCAGCCTTTTTCAACCTGGGTACCTAGGTACCCTGGGGTGCCTTCCGGGTTCCTCAGGGATGCCTTGAATCAAGCCTGCCTTTTTGTTACACAAGCCATATGTTTTCATTGTGCAGCATTGCAGCCTTGGGCACCAAGTGGGCCAGCCACTGGCATCCTAACAAGCACTGATATAATTGGTTGATAAGGAGGATGTCCGGTGCCTGCACAGCATCCTCATTTGCCCCTCCCCTGTCCCTCTCGATCAGTACTTGGGTCATGTTAGCCAGTACCAGTGTGCAAAGGTATATTGCTTTGTAAGAATAAATCACCTCTAATATTGGGTGTCCTATGTGTGTGGATGCTGCTGCATTATGGAAAATTATCCCTAAAAATTGAACTGCTCTTGTAGTTGACCCTATCTTATCTGTTTTACGTAAACATCTTACTGTCGCTATAGAAGATGTATCTTTTTTAAAAGTTGTACAGACAGAAAATTTTACATGCTCTTGAAAGCTCTCTTTGCTTATGCAGGCCCGGCTTTGCAACTAGGTAGTGCTGCAATCTCTGTTAAACTGCAGCTAATTGGACAATTAACAGGATCATGTATTCCGGTATAAAGTTCTGGTAGAACAATTACAAACTTTGCCTTTCACTCTCTACCTATAGGCTAAATCGGTTGTTTCCAAGGGTTAAAAAATAGTTTCAAACACTACAACATTTCTTCTCTCAAACCAGTCAAAATCTAAATAAGCACCAGATTTGTTATCTGCCCTGAACCACCTTTTTCTTCATGGAGCGGTTATTCAACTTCCTCTAGAGCAGGGGTCTCTAAACTGTGGCCCCTGGGCCAGATGTGGCTCTTTGCTTGCTTTTATCAGACCCTTGGGGCACTATTTATTCCACCGATACCAAAAATGAAGCACTATTCCTCCCACTGACACCAACTATGGGGTACTATTCCTCCCACCAACACCAGAGATGGGGAACTATCTCTCCCTCTGAGACCAATGATGGGGCACTATTACACCCACTGACCCCAATGATGCAATTTTTTTACTCCCACTAAACACCAAGCCTATGGCACTCTTTACTCCAACCGATGGGCATTTTGTACTCCTACTGGCCACAGTTCACCCCCGCAAAAGTTTGAGGGGGAAGTAAATTGGCCCTTTGTTTAGAAAGTTTGGAGACCCCTACTCTAGAGGACAGGTTTATCCTATTCTAGACCTAAAATCCCTAATCCCTGTATATTCCAAACTTTTGCATGGAATCAGCAAGGTCGGTAATTGTCTCTATCAGACAAGAGAAATATCTTGTATCAGTAGACATCCAGTATGCTTACCTGCACATTCCCATTTACCCACCTCATCAGCGGTTTCTGTGCTTCATTGTAGGAGCCAAATTTTCAATTTGTTGCACTGCCATTTGGCCTATCTCTAGCTCCCAAATTGTTTACAAAGGTGTTTGCACTCGTTTGCCCTACTAAGAACTCAGGGTATTCAGGTAATAGGGTACCTAGACCGTTGTCTTATGAAAGATTCATCCTCATCAGAACTATCTGCAAAGGTCCAGTTGACTATTTAGATTCTTCATTATGGACACGGCCAAAGCACAACCTTCTGGCAGACAAACTTGTGTCCCTTAGATCACATGCTTGGACCTTAAGATCAAAAAGACATCCCCAGTGAGATTCTCCATGAGGGTCTTGGGCCTTTTTGGTAGCCCCATTTAAGACTTTTCTTTATGCTCAGTTCCATTGTAGGCCTCTTCAGCACAACCTGCTGTTGGCCTGGCACAATTACACTCCCTCTCGAGTTTTTTTTTTCTTTTTCTGTACTGAAGAAATTCCATGCTCATTGAAGGTGATAACAGATCAGGAAATCTGGTCTCCAAGGGAAGCAAAGCTCCCTATCAACATCCTGGAGCTCAGGGCAATAATGTTAGCTTTGCCCTACTGGGCCCCTCTTCTTCAGGGACACCCAATCGGGGTGCAGTCAGACAGTGTTACATCAGTGGCCAATCTCAACCATTAGGGGGTACTAGGAGTCAAGCAGCCTTAAAGGAAGTGGGTCTGATTCTCCTCTGGGAGAAGAACCAGTGTCCAATAATCTCTACTATTCACATTCTGATAATGGACAGTTGACAGGCAGGTTTTCTCAGCCATCACCACATGAATCAGTGCGAGTGGTCCCTTCATCCCGACATCTTCAGTCTCTTATGTAAGAAATGGGGGGACTTCCAGACATCCTGGCCTCCAGGTTCAAAAGTAATTTATCCCTCTGTGTGCCCAGAACCAAGGATCCTCTAGCACTGAAGTCAGATACCCTGGTAATTCCCCGCACTCCATTCAGGCCTTTCCTTCAGTGTGGATCTTTTCTCCATTGCTTTGCAAAATAGAGAAAATAAATCCGTGTTTCTCAGTGCGCCAAACTGGCCCAGAAGATCCTGGTTCACAGACATACTCAAGATTCTTGGAGATGGCCCTTGACCTCATCCAAATAGGCCAGATCTGCTGTCTCAAGGCCCACTGGTCCATCCAGTTTCTCATTTACCTGCTTTAATGCCATGGCTGTTGAAGCCCAGGTCTTGAAGGACAGGTATCTGTGAATCCGTCATACCTACCTTACTCAGAGCCAGAAAAGCCACTTCACAAAGGATACTACTATATCTGGAAATTATCTTTCTCCTGGTATGAACACAGGCTCTTCAACCCCAGAGATGACTCTATAGCCCATATTCTGGTCTCCCTACAGCTGCGGCTTGACCAGAATTTGGCCTTACGTAGTCTTAAGGGTGAGGTTTTGGTCATATCCATCCTATTCCAGAAGGCTTTGGCCTCACTTTTCCTTGTTAGAGCTTTTAGTCAAGGATTGGACCCCCATTAAAATGGCCTGTGCTTCCTTGGGATTTAAATTTTGTTATTTCTGCCCTGCAGAAACTGTCCTTTTGAACCTACTAGGTAGCTCTTCTTGGGTGATCTATCCTGCAAAGTGGCCTTCATGGTGGCTATCACGTCTGTCAGGCATATGTCTGAGTTATCGGCTCTATTCTGCCAGGAGCCTTTCCTGATTCTTTACCAGAATAAATTGATCTTGTGTTCATGACTCTCCTTCCTAACTAAGGTAGTCTTATCCTTCCACCTTAATGAGGTCCTTGTCCTCAGCTGTTTGAATGTTGTCAGAGCTGTCAGGGTCAGCCTCTATCTAGGGTCTTGTCAATAACACCCTTCTTCTAAATCTACTTTTGCTAGGTAAATAAGCCAACTCCTTGTGAAGACATATGTTCCTGTGGACAATGCAGTCCCAGTACCTCCACATGCTTATTCCACCAGATCAGTGGAATTTTTCTGGGCTTTCCAACATCAAGCCCATCTGTGTAAGTCTGCCACCTGGTATTCGGTTCATACCGTCTTCAAATTCTACCAGGTGGATGTGCAGGTCTTTTCAAATCAGCCTTTCAGTGGCACTCCAGTTGAAATTGGGTCACTGACCCTTGTTTTTTTGAGCCTGTTGGCACTGTTCTGTTTGCCTTGTTGCCCACCCCTCTGAATCATTGCTTGGGGATATCCCAGGGTCTATGAATATCCAGCTTGTGTCTTGTGCTGTACGATTACAGGTAAATAAAAATTGCTATTATCTTAAATTCCTTATTTTGAAGTATAGCACAGGCCACCCCCTCAGTCCTGTTCCTGTATCCTGAATTGTTTGCTAAAAAAAAAAAGGTCTCGCGGAGTGGGGAAGGGTGCCTCCAGGGAGTGTGTCCAGTTACCTGAAGGTAGCAGGCTGTAACCCAGGGTCTACAAATATCCATCATGTACTGTTAAGATATGGAAATTACAGATAAGTCAAAATACCCTTTTTTTCTAGTACCATGTATATACAAATTTGTTGTCTTAGATTCAGGGACTATTCTTTCTAGTGGGTTCCTGTCATTTAGATTTACACTTTTACAGAGGTGCAGGAGATGTACAGCTTTATAGTACGCTGTTGTATCAAATTTATTAAAACATAAACAAAACTTGTAAGTTGTCATTGTTTCTCATAATTTTTTTTTTTTAAAGAAAATTTTGACTCTGACGGTATTGGGACTTTTGGCCACCAACATGATACGCTGTGTCCAGAGAAGTAACGAGTGGAAATCTGAAGAACTTCTCTTTCAAAGTGCCCTTTTTGTTTGTCCATTAAATGCTAAAGTAAGTATACTGATTGCACTCGGTGGAGTGGAGAGAGATTGAAACATCTGTCAGGTTTGTATTGTTGTCTGTACCCCCATTAGGGAGATTTTCCATCTCTATTAGTCCTGTTTACCATTATCACTAAAAGTGAAAGTAAAATAAAATCGCAAATTTATGGTGTCCCAAAAACAGGAATAGCAGGGATATCTTCGAATGGGGATACTAGTTTTTGTGACAACCAGGGATTCCCTCACTAGAGGGATTTTCTCTCACTTCCTGTGTTAACTATGAGACAGGAAGTAAAGGGAAATCTTCTAAAAGGGACACAGATGGCAAAAAAACTTACAGGGGTTATAATCCTTCCTTACTCTATCGAAAAATAAATCTTTATTTCTGCTTTAAATCTTTTGGGTTTACTTTTAACAGCCCTTTTGTTCTGAAACCTGTAGCTCAAAGCAAATATATTTTGCAAAGGGTAGTCAATTTTCAGTTTAATCTAATCAGATTTATTTTATTAAGCTACTGCACTTTGCTCGTTCAAGTGATTGTAAGCCTCAACCATGAAATATGAACAAAGCATATCCCTATATAGTGTGTACCTCTCTCAATCCAGTGCCCTTAGTGTCATTTCTGTCTGTTGCCCTGTTCCTCTGCTATCTACAGTACATGAGTCACTTCTGACAAGTTTTCCTGACAACGAGAAAAAAGGTGGCAGGGGAGGGCGCTCCAGCACACAGCTTGTGATTGACACATTACAGTTTTCCCAACTTTACAAAGCGGTGTGGATAATTTTGTTCTTAAAGCAATATACACTTTTCATTTGTCACCCATAGAACCCTCCTTTGGTAGTACATAATTTCTGTTACAGCCCAGGGGCAGCCCCGTTGCAGTTTGTTACTATTGCTTAATACTTTTTTTTGTCATGTGTTCCTATTAAGTATTTTAACACTTCATGCAGCCTAAGCAGTGTGTATCTGTGTATGTTGTTGTATACAGGAAGTACATATGCATCTTGTAAGCCTGTTCAAAGGGTTAAAATTTAAACATTTACCATTATGTATCAATCTGCCTGCAGAGTGCCAGTGGTGGTATTTGCAACATTGTTCCGTTTGCAGCCATGTGAGCAAAGCCAGATTATAGTGCAGACTACTATTCCTTATGTTGATGCAGCTATAAGCATAGTCTGCTCCATTCTTGGCTGCTGTGGGCCTCCTTCCTGGGGCAGACAGATGCACACTGTACCATGGAGTACATGCATTTCAACACCTCACCTGGCCATCATTTAATTATTAAGGTGGCCAAAATTGAGGGACATTCTCATCTAATAAACAAGCTGTTAAAGTCGGGTTGGGCTCATAGCTTCTTATCAAGTCATGTGGCATTTTAGTAGTGAAAACCTTGCGTGCATGTTTCAGCTGTCAGTAGGATTTCCCACTGACAGCTGAATGTAAAAGAAAGAATTGCCAGAAATTAAAAAAATAATTAAGAAAATAATTTAAAAAATGGCATGGGGTCCCCCCCTCCATCCATAGCAAGCCCTTCCGGTCTGGTATGGATTTTGAGGGGAACCCCCACGCCAAAATTTAAAAAACAAATGGCGTGGGGGTCCATCCATACCAGACCCTTATCCGAGCATGCAGTCCGGTAGGTCAGGAAGGGGGACTAGTGAGCGAGAACTATACCAGGCCACATGCCCTCGACATGGGGGGGGGAGTTTGGGGCAGAGAAGGCTCCCCCCCCCTTCCAAGAGCACCTTGTCCCCATGTTGATGGGGACAAGGGCCTCTTCCCCACAACCCTGGGCATGGTTTTGGGGGTCTGTGGGTGGGGTTTTATCGGAATCTGGAAGCCCCATTTAGTAAGGGGCCCCCAGATCCCAGACCCCCCCATGTGAATGAGTATGGGATATATGGTACCACTACCCATTCACAAAAAAAGTGTAGTGTGAAAAAAGACAGGAGACAGTTTTTTTTTTCGGGTAGCGGCAACGTCGGGCATCGTGATTGACATTGGATCTACTTTGGACTTGTTAAAGACTGTCTCCTGTCTTTTTTCACACTACACTTTTTTTTTTTGTGTGAATGGGTAGTGGTACCATGTACTCCATACTCATTCACGTGGGGGGGTGGCCGGGATCTGGGGGCAAAAGAGGGCTTCCAGATTTCTATAAGCCCCCTGCTCGCAAACCCCCACAACCACAGGCCAGGGTTGTGGGGAAGAGGTCCTTGTCCCCATCAACATGGGGACAAGGTGCTTAGGGGGGGAACCCCCCCATGTTGAGGGCATACGTGGCCTGATATGGTTCAGGAGGGGGGAGCGCTCTTTCATCCTCCCCCCTTTCCTGACCTGCCGGGCTGCATGCTCGGATAAGGCTCTGGTATGGATCTTGGGGGGGGGACCCCACTCCATTTGTTCTTAATTTTGGCATGGGGGGGTCTCTTCAAAACCCATACCAAACCCAAAGGGCTTGGTATGAATGGAGGGGGGACCCCACAACGTTTTATTTTTTAAATTCTTTTTAATGCCCTTTATATGCAGCTCAGCTGCAATATGTAGGTGGGGTGTTGTGTGGGTGTGGCTTTGGCTTTAGTGTAAGTGGAGACACAGGGGGACCCATTAACTCTTATTGCCCGGTGGCCCCATGAGTTGTCAGTCCGCCCTTTGTTGTGGGAAATTTTCATGAAATAACCAAGCAGAGGGAGAGTATTCAGCTCTGCGGTTAGGAGTATTGCTACACTACATAGATCAATATTGTAATTAAGCAAGCAATACTGGTCCCCAGAGAGACAAGTACTGGCAGTATGGTAGACCAGTTTTATTTATTTTATTTGTTTTTCAGGTTTTTTTCCACTCATCTGTCCTTAATTTTATGCAACAGCTTGATACATGGTTACATTTGACCAGCCGTAACATCTGTAAGTCTGCCATTGATTTGTACAGGCTGCTGGCCACAATCCTGAACACCTGTGCTATAGCCACTGCATATATAGTATACACAAATTTTGGAAAGCAGATGACCCTTATCAGCTGTCTGAATGAGGTCTAAGAGACATTTAGCTAAACAGTATCAACCTCATTTTTAGGGGGCCTCTCACAGAGTGTTTACTTTGTTACTGGTAAAGCACAACTTGTATTTGATAGTGTGCAGGGCTGCTTTTGTAATGTTATTGTGTGAAATGTTAGAAAAATGAATAGTATTCAGTTGAGGGATGGTGAAGGACATGACCGCTACAGTGTTATAAACAAACCCATCACACAGAGAAGGGGCTTTTTATTTATTTTTGCTACCAATACAGATAGTATACCAACATTTGGAACACTTTATGTCCTAATTTGCAAAACACGCAATATCGTATGAAACTGCAATTGAGTTTTGGAACACAAGAATAGGCTTATTTTGTTTTCTTTGCCTAACCTAGCTTAGAGAACATAAGCAGTTTTTTGGGAGAAAGAAAAAGATAATGGATCTTCAACAGAATAACCCATACCCAATTGTTCTAGAACACTGTAACACTGTTTTCAATCATTTTCTTCTGGTCATGGAAGCAGCAGCCAATGTTCCTGGTCGCCAAACCACATCTCAAACTAAGCAGTTAAATAAACAAGAGTGCCAATTAATCAGGCTTTTTTACTTCTAATCCTGTCTAGTGGTGCAAAGGGTGCTTGACTGGAGATCTCTCAAGCAAATGAGTGTCAGTTTGTGAATTTTTATGCATTAACTGTGGACTATTGCTGTTTTGTTTGTGCCCAAGCAAGCGGCAGTTGGTTTAAAGCTGGTAATGTACTGAATGAAAGCACCAATGAAAGTATGTACGTACAATATACAGTGTGTATCACAAGTCTGATAATGGGATTTATATGTACAAATATTTAACAACTTAGAGTGTATGAATTGTCAAATTTGAGATATGTTTGATTATTTGCAGGTGCACTACAATGTAGGTAAAAATTTAGCAGATCGCAGCCAGCAAACAGAAGCCATTAAATTCTACAGAGAGGCTGTAAGGTAACATTATGGGTTTTCATTTTTTAACAATAGTAATCGATAATATGGAAGACAGCCTTTACATAACACATTTCAGACAGTGTTAGTATGTTTTTCTCTTTTGCAGACTTTTAGCATCTGAATCACAATTCCCTTTGCTGTCAAATTTCATGTTGAATGGCACTCTAAAATAGATGAAATACAATCAAAACGAAACAATTACTGTACATCACCATAAAGTAGTTATACATTTTTGAAAGGAAAAATGAACCTTGCATATCCTCACATAAAATGTACTTGCCTCAATCTGTAACACCTAGTGTGGATCCTCATGGTGACAGCTGCTGCCCCTCCCGCTCCTTCTCTAGCACACAGCAGGTGATTGATAGATTCAAACTGTTTCCCAGTGAGACACTGTAGAGGGGATGTGCCTATTCCCTCCACTCATATTATGTCAAATTATGCTCTGCTCCATGAGGTGCAGTGTGTGATGTCAGAAGCACACCTCCTGGAAGTTGAGAAGTGCCATTAGATCTATGTGCTTTGAAAGGCTCTGGAGGAGAGAAGACTACACGTAAAACAGGAACAGTTTATGTACCACTTATGTGGGATTATTTCCTTCGTACCTGGGGCTTCCAGAGTATCACTTCATCAGGTTTATGTAGGGTTTATTATCATAGTCTCTTGACACATTTGGGAATATTGTAAATATTAATCTCAATTATGTCAAGGCACTTAAGCGGGTGTAACTGTTTGTTTTTATATTTGCTTTTACCAGTTTTTAGAGTAGAGTGAATAAATGCTGAAAATCTTTATAGTTTGACTTAAAGCAGAACTAAAGGTATTAATACTCACCTGTCCAATGGTCCTTCACTGGCACCACCTTCTTCGGAGTGCCGGTCTTCAGGCCTCTTTATTGGCCGGCACAATATGACATCACTCCTGCACATTTGTAGGAGCCAGTCGTCCCGGCACTCAGAGACTGGCCCAACTCTGTAAGTTGAGCTTCTCGTGTGCAATTCAGTTTACAGCGCTAGAGAAGACAGCGAGCAGGCAGGTGGAGTCATTTTATTGCAAAAGAGACATTGCATGTCCATTCTGCAATGAAAGCATGCCTGCTCACTGTTTTTTTTATATCAGAAGTTACGTTCCACTTTAATAAGTATTTGAAACTTCCATTTGAAAATGCTGAAATATTGATTTTACCCTTAAAGATACTCTGTCATTTTTAAAAATTGAGATACTTAAAGGTATAAAGTATAGGCACATAAAAGTACCTAAAGGTAGTTACAGCAACTTTTTTATTGTCCCCTCGTTATCTGAATGGCAGGCCATTATGAACAGGGAAAGCTCTGACACATCCGGGTGAAGGCTGCAATCTCCTATCCCCATACATTCCTATTGGCCCACCACTGTAATTTCCTGGCTTACTGGCAAATAAGAAAGTGCGGGTTTCTGTGATTGCCTTACATTGTGTCTATGCCTCCTTAATTTACATACACACATATATACATATATATATATATATATATGTGATTTTGTATTTCCACGTAGGGAGTGCGCGCGTCCTACCTGTGCCGCCATTGGCGGCTTCAGCTGTCAATCACCGGGTCCCTGACGGAGATTCCCCGCCCACACCCAGCGATCGCCAAGGAACAGTGACGGGGGAGAGGTCTGTATGTAAACAGTACAGATCTCTCCTCTGTCAGCTCCAGAACTCTGCTTTGTATAACTCTGCATAGCACAGCAGAGCAATACAAAGCAGCGTGCTTACACAGTAAAACAGCACACGGTTAACCCTTTGAACTCCCCAGATGTTAACCCCTTCCTGCCCAGTTTCATTAGTACAGTGTCAGTGCTTTTTATTAGCACTGATCACTGTATTAGTGTCACTGGGATTTTCAGTGACTGTTAGTTCCTCCACAGTATCAGAATTCCCACCGCATTCCCACTATAAGTCGCTAATTGCCGCCATTACTAGTATTTAAAAATATAAATAAAATTCCAGTATATATACCGCCATAACTGTATTGTAAACAAATTAATTTACACATATTGGGAATTTTTTTAGCAAAGACATGTAGAAGAAATCATTTAGGCCTAAATTTATGACAAAATTTGATTTTTTTTTTTGGATTTTTTACTGGACATGTTTCATAGCAAAATGTCAAAATATTGTTTTTTTCTCAAAATTGTCAATTTGTTTTTTTCTTTATAGCGAAAAAAAAAATGCAAGGCACTCAAATACCACCGAAAGAAATCTCAATTTGTGGGGAGTAAAGGACATAAATGTCATTTGGATGCAGTGTTGCATGACTGCGCAATTGTCAGTTAAAGTAACACAGGGCTGTATCGCAAAAAATGGCCTGGTCAGGAAGGGGGGTAAATCCTCTGGAGGGCAAGTGGTTTTTCACTCCTGTTGCAGAACTGATTACATAGAGTAGAACCAAAAAAGCTCCCAAGGCATCATGGGTGTGAGTTTTTTTCAGTACCAATCCTGGCCATCTATGGCATGCTGAGGAGAAATGATGAAATATGTTTGACAATGTAGAAACACGGGTGCCTGCCTGACATCTCTGAGCTTCCTTTAAAAAGAAAACAAGACCTTCTCTTAAAATGTGTCTTAGGTTATTGTTGAAAAGTTTTGTGCTAGATTTTCCATATAAGTGATATGTACATTCTTTAAACTAAGGTTAACCATACAATTACTTTGTTTTTTTTAAATACTTTTTTTCCCAAGTGGGGAATAGCTGTATCTGTTGAGTCACCCTTTAGTAGCCATAGTCATATTGTTAATCAAATCTCTGAAACTTCCAGATTAAATCCAAAATATGTTCATGCAATGAACAATCTTGGCAACATTCTAAAAGAGAAAGAAGAACTCCATGAGGCTGAGCAGCTGTTGTCACGAGCTGTCTCAATCCAGTAAGTAAATAGGTTGAAATTGATGGCAACTGTGCTTTTTGTTTTTTTATATTCATGTGGCTGGCCTTATTCAATGTATGTCCTTTATATTGTGATTATAGGCCTGATTTTTCAGCTGCATGGATGAATTTAGGCATTGTGCAGAACAGCCTTAAACGGTTTGAAGAAGCTGAAAAAAGCTACTTAACTGCTATCAAATACAGAAAAAAATATCCAGACTGTTACTACAACCTGGGGCGACTGGTAAGTGTCCTGGTTTTCAGGAAAATTGCTCTTGTTATTTTTAGACATGTTTTGTGAAATAAAAAATGTGATTGTTCAGTTTACAGTTCCCTGCATTTGCCATTTTGTGTGTATCTTTATCGGAAGTATGCACGGCTGGTATATTTTTATTCAGTATTTTAAAAGAGGTATTTATAACACCCATTACACAGTACAAAATATCAGTGGTTTAGGTTCCATTTTACTCCAGATATTTTTTACATGAAGAAACAAAGGTGAACTTCTGAGAAATTGATTTACAGGTATTTACAGCTTATGTACCTGAGAACAAAGGGTATGTGATCACTTGAGAAAAAAAGGTGTTTTTAAAAAAAGGTTTTTTTTATGTGTTTACATAAATGTTTTGACTTTCAAATTTCTACTCGCCTGCTCGCATTTGACGAGTGGAAATAACGTGGGGGTGAGTCACTGGCAGAGCTGGCGCCAGCATAAGGCAGCACAGGCAGCCATGTAGACAGACCCCAGCGCTCCATGTCCCGGACCTGTGCACCAGTCTCCCTCTCCATTCCCCCATTCCTCCATTCCTCTCCCCACTCACTTGCAGTGTTTTGCTCTCCTCCCTCAGCCTCGGTTTCCAGTTTCTCACTAGGGAAAATGTGTGTGGGCCAGCCCTGTGTACAGGGTGCCGCCGCACCAACCTCCACTCCCTGACATGCTAGTTCTCATCTGACAGGTTAGATCTCTGTGCTGCAGCTGCACTTTCTTCCCCGACAATCTCTCCTCTCTAGTCTAGATCTTCTATTCTGCTTCAGTCTCTTCTTTCACTCCTCCCCACCATCCAGGTCCAGCCACACCTGTTTTCTGCTTTCCCCCTCTCCTTCCCTGCCATGCAAAGTTCCAGCACCACTGGAGGGCTCTTTCTGTAAGTGGGGACACTGATGGTAAAGGGGGCTCTGATGGTACAGGGGGAGTCTGCTGTTAAAAGAGCTCTTAAGGCACAGTGGGGCTCTGATGTTACAGGGGGACTTTGATGGTACAGGTGGGCTCTGATGGTATAGGGGAGCTCTGATGGTAAAGGGGGACTGGTAGAAGAGGAGATGGGACTGGAGAAGGAGGAAGACATAGGATGGAGGAGGTATTTACATTGCTTTATGTTAATATTGTTAAATTTTGTTGTTAATACATATTCTGCATAAAACATTTAACAGTGTCATTTCATGAGATAATTTATGAGGGCATGTTTAGGGGTGGAATTTAGGAAGGGGCAGGGTATGGTTTGGGTGGGGTAGCTGATGGCGAACAACTCTTAAGGCCTGGCTAGTAGCTAAGGACTTGAAATTTTGAGCCCTGCTTTAACACATTATTTACAGTGATGCACATATTAAAATGGTCCTATCATTAATGCATCTGTCATGGGTTGGGGGGGGGGGGGAGGGCAAGGTGGGAACTGCTGTCAGGTGTAAACAGCAGACATCAAGGTGTGTGTGTGCACAAACCTGCCATAGCTTGCAATCCCTGCTGTTGCACCCAATAGCTGGGTTGTTCTGACTGGCAAAGCTCTAACACTTCCTCATAGTGTTGATATTCGGCTATTCCAAATGTGACCACCACTCACTAAGGGAGTGTCCCACTGTCTGTGAGGAATGTTCGAGAGGCAGAAAAAGGTGATTAAGGCTGGCCATACATTATACAATTATCTGGAGATTTTTGGTTTAGATTTACCAAAAACCATATAATAGAAGGACAAACCTAAACAACACTTTCAGTTGTATCCAATTAGGCAGACCCTTGCACTACACAGTTGAAGGTAAATCTAAAGGAAATTGAGCAGAAAATTGGAAGATAATTGTATATGTATGGCCAGCCTAAGCTTTAATATTTCCCTTAAGTGCTGGAGTTTCTCTTCAAGGGCAAGACCTAACGTTAAACTGTTTCAAGTTTCAATCAATTACAAAACAAATTTTTGAAAAGGTCAAGACTTTCTACTGAGACCAAAGTCTTTGCATGAACTGCTTCACTGTGATTTTGCATGTCAAGCGCTGTTCTTTTTATGTATATGCTGATCACTGATGGCTGGAGCCTGCTCCAATATGATGCTAAGGTGCAGGTTTAAAGCAGTATTAAACCCAAAACCAAAAAAGGTATTATTTTGCAGCTTAGCAATCATTGGTGTGATGGCTTCATCAGTTTCTTTTGTTCAGCTTTTTCCCCCTCTGCTTTCAGCAGGTGATCTGGCCAATAACACACCTCCTGTATTAGTGAGACACAGCTCTGAATGAATGAACACGGGAGGCACAGCAAACAGTGTCATTGTCAGTTTGGGGCGAGGGGAGCATTAAATGTATTTAGCAAATTTGAATAGAACAACAAACTGAAGCCAAACTCTAGCTCACACCTTTATAATCAGTTACAGCAAGGTTATTTTTCCATTTGGGATAAATATTTTACCTGAATAAATAAAAGGTGGTCATTTTAATCACCCCTGCCAGTGGTAAATGGATTCTCCTGTCCATGTAAACTAATACATTCTGCTGGAGAGCTTGCGCTTCTGAAAAAAAGACTTACTGGTTGAATCACCAAATGAAAATAGAAGAAAGAAAGCCTAAAAAAGAAAACTAATACAACCACTACATCTAAGAAATGGTAAGCTGCAATATATTAAATGTTTGCTTTTGGGTTTAATACTGCTTTAAGGGTACCAAGGGGAGGCAATAATCAGCATTTCTTTATCATCATGGAAAGTGCAAACTCTCCACAAAACCTAGGCAATCTTTCACAGTAGTCAGGGAAATATCTCCCCATCTATGACTAGCCCATATGAAATAAAAGACAAATCCAGTATGTTATTATCAGAGTCCCTCCTGTTTGGATGCTTTTGGATCCCATATCACTCGCTTCTTATGGAGATAATAGAAAAACTGGTTTAAAGTGGTATTAAGCCAAATAAAAAAAAAATTGTCATGTTGCAGTGTTACCAATCCTTAAATGTGATGGCTGCTTTTCTTTTTTAGGTTCCCCCTCTATTTTCACTTTTGACCAGTGGCACAGTTTTTGCCTTAGAGTGCATACACTCTGGATGAAGGAGCACCAGAGACACCTCTGGACAGCAGCATTGTTAGTCTGGAAGGGGGGGGGGGGGTGTTAGATGCACTAGCAGATTTAGATACACTAAAAATAAAGCCAAACTCCAGCTCACGCTTTTTAGGCAGTTACAACAGTTTTTTTTAGGGATAAAGGTTTTCCATTAATAATTAAAACCTGATCATTGTAAGCACATCTATTAGTGCTAATGGTTTGTCTCTACCCTCTAACTGCTATATCTGCAGAATGGGTTGATCTGTTGAAAAACATCAGACTTTCTGACCATGTCACAAGCTGAAAATAAATGAAAAAAATGCTTAAAAAGAAAGAGAATGCAGCCACCATATCTGAGAATTGGTAAACTGGAATATTTCAATCACTTCTCTTCTTCCTTTCTTTCCCTAAACAAGTGAATTGATACATTTAAACTACTTTCCTCTTTATTTTAACAATTCACCATATCAATATTTATTGCCACAGGGACAATTTAAAAAAATGTTTCTTTGTGATAATCTGCACACAGTGCTCAATAGCTGGGATAAAAATTCTTCCCTTTGAAATAGTAAAATTCACAGTTTATTCTGTTTATCATTTGAAAATGGTTAATGAAGAAAAGTGTTAGTCGGAAGAGGAAGTTTAGATTGAAAAGGATTAATTCTGCCAATTAAGACATTCCAGTGGCTTGTTAATTTTTACACAGCACAGCTGAACATTTGATACTTTGACCATCTTAAATTCAATGTTTAGAACCCAAGTTTACTATTTAATCATATTTAAAAATCTAGTGATTAGTAAAATTGTGCCAGCTTAGATTTTAAATACAGAAGGTGAATGATTACTGAAGATCAAAGTTCTGTGTTCAAGTCTTCAATTCATTTTTAAGTATTTTTAAAGTGACAGCTTTGTTTCATTCTTACACATGTGGTTAATCATTTTTCAACTGTCTACTGTTTGAAACCCAATACATTAGACACTGTCTACGAACTTTCACAGCAAAAGGAGTATGAAAACAATGTAAATATAAAAAGTGACACACAGCCAAATTTGCCACCCATTGATTGGGGTTAGGATTACTGAAAGAATAAAGACTGTTGGTAAAGTGAAGGATCACTCCACTTAGTAAACAAGGCTAAGCCGTGTGTACTTCAAACAAGTTAAATCTTACCAAAAATCCTGATTTTTTTTTTTTTTTAATTTTCCTTGAAATTGAGTAATCAAACTAAACACTGGATCATTTTATTTACTATCATTCATTTGCAAAGTGAACTGCCCTTGTTCTTTTATTAAAGGCTGTTTACCATCAGCAAACAGTAAATGCATATATTTTTACAGGTAAAAAAAATGCATTTTATTTATTTTTAATTTTACACAGGAGCCTGCAAAGCATTGCACCTGTGACCAGTGGGTCAGGAGTGCAGTGTTAGGTTCCTGCACACTCTCCCTCCAGCTTTCTGTCCATACCCCCATATGGGCTTTCAGTTAAAAAGCTGGAGGAAGAGTGTGAAAATCAGTGTTCTTGTAGTCTATTAAGAACTATAAGCCATCTGCCGCGGTGGCAGGCTATATTCATAGATCACTGTGAATGAATGGAGCAGTGGTGCAGGTGGATTTTAAATGTGACAGCGGTTCTGGGTGATAGGAACCTGCAATCATGGGAAAGGGCTCTGGAGGTGAGGATGTTCAGTCCTTAGCAATATGTTACATGGTACACCCTAAATATGGATGCAACATGTTGCTAAAGGTGAACCCGACTACACTGTCTCTTCATAATACTGATTTCAGAAAAAAATAAGTGTAGAATTTTTTTTACCAGATGTCTTGAGCCACAGTAAAACTTGGCTAGGGATGCCAGGATTAGGTGGCTTTCTTAGAGTTATGCCAGCTTCACACCTTTGCATTGCAGTAACACAGGATAAAGCGCCATGCACACTTAAGTTTGCTGCAGTGCCATTCATTTTTAATGACACCCAACCACACTAAAGCAAATAATTTGCATTGTAGTGCAACATATAACATATATGAGAAAACTCCTGCACTAATATCTGAAGAAGCTATGCAGCCAGCACTAAATAGGTGTACCTTAGCATCAGAAAAAGACTAATATAGATATATACGTAGTGGAGCGCTATATGGTAATATCACATATATATACCTCAAAACAGATATGACACCAATAATATAGATGACCTAATTATGCGATAGTCCTTATGTGGATCAACACAAGTGTTCAACAAGTGCTCAACAAGTGCATAAATCCTTTAAAGAGATATGTGACATGCACAACACAAGACAAATAAGTGTCCTTATCAGAATGCGCTTAAATTATAAAATTCATATATCGTGCACAAAAAAGTCCAAACACCATAAATTTAAATAATCAATAAAGTCCCCAGTGAACAAATTATCATTCGTGCAAAAATCCAACGAATTTCTTCTTAAAAAACACCGTGTATTAATCCACCACCAGATGAATGGAATAAACTCACCAGAGCTAGATGCTGATCAAATTATAAATCAGCACAAGCGTATTTGCTCTGGGAGCGATGAAAGAATCCAAGGAAGCAACCCTCTGTAAATTGAAATCCAGACACCAGAAGCAATACTCTGCAGCCACTCTGCGGTATGGCCAGGACCCCTTATAAATCGATCATCCTCCACATAAATGGTAATATCACTCCAAAATAAAGGAAAGGCATGATGGTGCAGTAAATAAAAACTGTGTATATTTATTAAAACTCCATTGTACTCACAAAACAAGTGTCCACCTGACACTGGTATAACAAGCGGTAAGGATATGAGGAAGCGTATAGTGGACGAACTCCGTTCACCGCGGACACCTCGCCGACAGCTGCAGGGAACGTCCTGACGTCATCCAATTAAGCTCCGCCCTACGCGTTTCGTCACTCCGACGTCCTCACGGAGCGGCATGGATCAAGACGTCACATTCATTCATATATACCGCTCGCACTCTGCACAGCGGTACCACTTAACCAATCAAAACGGCGCTATAGCAACATACCGCCGCTCAATTGGCAAGGTTATAATTATACAGAAAATTAGCAACCCCATATATCCAACATATATTTTACTAAATTAAAAGAATGAACTATATTTTACATCAAAACATTTCATCACATATTAATAACCCTATAAAGGGGAACTCTATCCCTGAAAAATGAATTACATCAAAGACAAATATTTCAATTTAAACAACTATGCCACATTTTTCATAAGTATTTCTATATCTATAGGAACTCTCCAACATAAAGGTATATACATATATGCATATCCATCCAAATCATTCTTAACTATGGGAAACCTACAATTCCCCTATTAATGTAACCCCTCTCACCAAGGGACCTACCTCCAAAAAGATATTTATTAAAGAAGAACTCCACTCCCAATCTGATACTATCAAATTCTATGCATATATGTATATCCTCTATTCCAAAACATAACTGATATACAACCCCAAATTTTACAAAAATATTTTTTAAAAATTTGTTAAAAAACAATTCAAATCAATATCTATATTTAAACCATTTGGTTTCAATACATCTAATTCGTATATCCAAAACGTCTCCCTTTTGGATATTTCATTTATCATATCTATTCCTCTCCAATGTTTTTTTACCCTTTCTATTCCATAAAAGGTTGCTAGACTAGGATCACTATTATGCTTTAATTTAAAGTGCTTAGACACACTGTGTTTATCATACCCCTTTTTTATATTGTTAAGATGCTCTCCAATCCTTGTTTTTAATTGCCTCCCTGTCCTCCCCACGTACTGTAAGTGACATGGGCACTCTAGAACATAAATTACATGGGATGAATTACATGAAATTAACGAATTTATCTTATATTCTTTATTTGTACATGTTGAAACAAAACTCTTTCTTTTTTTCTTCGTATCTTTTTTTACTGTTTTACATGCCTTACACTTATTACAATTAAAAAAACCTTGCAATTCAGGAAAGAAATGTTTTTCTGTTGGCGGGTCTAAAACATTATGAACCAATTTCATTTTCAATGATTTATTTTTTCTATATATGAACTTTGGTTTCTTGGGGATAATCTTCTTTAATGTCTCATCTTTAAGCAGTATTGGCCAATACTTATTGAAAATCTTCTCAACACATCTATATTGATTATTAAAATTAGTAATGAAGGCAATATCCATCTTTTCCTCTTTCTTTTTCTTATTCATCAAAAGCCCATCCCTATCTTTATTACCAATCACCTCTCTTTCAGTTTCTAAAAAGGACTTGTTGTAACCTTTATCAACAAATCTCTCTATAAGTAAACTAGTTTGATCTACAAAATCTTCTTGTCGGCTACAATTCCTTTTTATTCTAGTGAACTGACTCCTTGGTGTATTGAACAACCATCTCGGATGGTGTCCACTGGAAGTAGGGATGTAACTATTTTTGTCAACATCCTTAAAAAAGGTTTTAGTGTAAATACCACCTTCATATTTATACAATGTAAGATCTAAAAAATTCACTTTTTCAAAATCACTAATTGTTGTAAACTTTAATCCATATTGATTGATATTGATGCTATTAGTAAACCTCATCAGGTCCTCCTCAGAACCCCTCCAGATCATCACAATATCATCAATATAACGCCTGTATAGGACTATTTCTGGCCACCTGTCAAAGATATATTCCTCTTCCCATTTGTCCAAAACAATGTTTGCTACACTGGGAGCATACTTAGCTCCCATCGCAACACCTTTACATTGCTGGAAAAAGGTGTTGTTATACCAGAAAAAATTATTTGACATGGCAAACTTCAACAATTTAATAATAAATCGTCTCTGAATGGTTTTTATCTTAGATTTTTGTTTTAAAGCCCATCTCACTGCTTCAATTCCATCCTTTTGTCTAATACTAGTATATAAAGCTTCCACATCAATGGTCACCAAGATACAATCCTCAATCCCCCTTACTGTTTTAAGGATATTAATAAGTTCACTACTATCTCTCAAAAACGCTCGATTATTTCTCACTATTGTCTGCAAAAAAGAATCTATATATTCCCCAATGCGGGAAAAAATTGAATTGATCCCGCTCACAATGGGTCTTCCTGGTGGCTTCTGTTTATTCTTATGTAATTTTGGCAAATAATATATAACTGGAATTTTAGGATTCTTAATATAAAGATATTTGGCCTCCTTTTCATTCAAAACCCCGGACTCTTTTCCTTTCTTAATCAACTGCTTTAATCGGTTTTTTAACTCTTTCGTAGGGTTTGATGTTAGAATTTTATAAGTGTCATTAATATTTAAAAGTCTATTCATCTCACATTCATAGTCCTTTTTATTCAGAATCACAATACTTCCTCCCTTGTCTGCTCCTCTAATAACAATGTCTTTCCTTTTTTCCAAATCTTTAATTCCTTGTCTAATTTCATTCGGGGTATATTTTTTATTATTTTTTAGATCCATTTTTTTAATATCAGTTTCAACCATTTTTTTAAAAACCTCTAAAAATTCATTCCCTATATTCTTTGGATTAAATGTTGAAGAGTTCCTCAAATTACTGTGTTGATAAGTATCAGATAATATATTATTATTTCCTTTATTTTTATTCAATTCAAAAAACTTTTTTATATTTACTTTCCTTATAAATTTTTGAATATCAATGAATAAATCAAATTTATTCATATTAACGCTAGGTATATATTTTAAACCTAGATCTAATACTTTCAGTTCACTCTCTGTTAAAACTACACTACTCAAATTAAAAATACCATTATCTATGTGTCTCTTTTCCTTTTCTTTTCGCTTGCCTCCTCTTTTTCCTCTATATCTCCCGAATCTTTTTTTGCCCCATCCATGTCTGGTTCTTTCCATCCTCTGTAATTGGGTCCATAGTATCTCATCCCTGAACCCCAATTCCTGTTGGGGTCTTGAAAACCCCCTCTGTTGGAAAAATTCCCCTGAAAACCACCCCTCCTGAACCAATTTCCTCTACGGCCACCTGGTCCTCTATAGCCAAAATTACCCCTAATAAATCTTCCTCGCCCTTCAAAATAAGGCCTCTGAGTAGGATTATTTCTTTCAAGCATGGAAATTTGCTCTTTTGTATGTTCTTGAAACTGAACATTTTGTTTCTTTTGAGGAGAGCTAGACACTCCCATGTTCATAGGCAATTTGGGTTTATTACCAGGGGTCTTTTCAGGTGTGGATTGTTTGGAATCACAATCTTCAACATCCAGTTTATCCTGCCATTTATATACCTTATTGTTTTTATAATCATCTGTGTCTCTATTGTATTTCTTCACTTTTTTGTTTCTGGTATCTTTATCCACTTTCATGATATATTCCTGGACAACTTTTGATCTTTCTTTGTATTCAGTGGTATCCATGAATGGTACCATAATTTCTTTCAGATCTTTTATTTTAATCTCTAATTTTTTAAGTTTTAATTGTCGCCTTTTTATAATCAATTCCAACAGTTTGCTTTCACAATGGTTAAAAAACCAAAACCATTCCTCCATAAGATCTTTATCATCCAAACCATCATTGGCTGGAATATCCCACCTAAGTCTCCTTGGTGTAATCTTATCTTTTAAATATAACTCTAAAGTGTTAACATCCCACCATATCCTAATTTGTTTCTCTAATAAGTGTTTAAGATTCTTAAATTTTTCTTCTAAATTAATCCCATTACTCATACCAGTAGGATTAAATACTTCCAACAAATCTACTTGTCTTTTCTCCATATACCCAAAAATATCCATGGCTGCTATTCTTAAATCACTCGTCAAACAAAGTGCAAAATTACAAAAATATAAAAGAAAGCGCCAATCAACAATAATTCCTTTCTATAAAGCAGCAAATCTCTAACCCAACAAATATTGGTGAAAAGTAAAAAAACAAAATCAGAATGCGCTTAAATTATAAAATTCATATATCGTGCACAAAAAAGTCCAAACACCATAAATTTAAATAATCAATAAAGTCCCCAGTGAACAAATTATCATTCGTGCAAAAATCCAACGAATTTCTTCTTAAAAAACACCGTGTATTAATCCACCACCAGATGAATGGAATAAACTCACCAGAGCTAGATGCTGATCAAATTATAAATCAGCACAAGCGTATTTGCTCTGGGAGCGATGAAAGAATCCAAGGAAGCAACCCTCTGTAAATTGAAATCCAGACACCAGAAGCAATACTCTGCAGCCACTCTGCGGTATGGCCAGGACCCCTTATAAATCGATCATCCTCCACATAAATGGTAATATCACTCCAAAATAAAGGAAAGGCATGATGGTGCAGTAAATAAAAACTGTGTATATTTATTAAAACTCCATTGTACTCACAAAACAAGTGTCCACCTGACACTGGTATAACAAGCGGTAAGGATATGAGGAAGCGTATAGTGGACGAACTCCGTTCACCGCGGACACCTCGCCGACAGCTGCAGGGAACGTCCTGACGTCATCCAATTAAGCTCCGCCCTACGCGTTTCGTCACTCCGACGTCCTCACGGAGCGGCATGGATCAAGACGTCACATTCATTCATATATACCGCTCGCACTCTGCACAGCGGTACCACTTAACCAATCAAAACGGCGCTATAGCAACATACCGCCGCTCAATTGGCAAGGTTATAATTATACAGAAAATTAGCAACCCCATATATCCAACATATATTTTACTAAATTAAAAGAATGAACTATATTTTACATCAAAACATTTCATCACATATTAATAACCCTATAAAGGGGAACTCTATCCCTGAAAAATGAATTACATCAAAGACAAATATTTCAATTTAAACAACTATGCCACATTTTTCATAAGTATTTCTATATCTATAGGAACTCTCCAACATAAAGGTATATACATATATGCATATCCATCCAAATCATTCTTAACTATGGGAAACCTACAATTCCCCTATTAATGTAACCCCTCTCACCAAGGATATAGATATTGATTTGAATTGTTTTTTAACAAATTTTTAAAAAATATTTTTGTAAAATTTGGGGTTGTATATCAGTTATGTTTTGGAATAGAGGATATACATATATGCATAGAATTTGATAGTATCAGATTGGGAGTGGAGTTCTTCTTTAATAAATATCTTTTTGGAGGTAGGTCCCTTGGTGAGAGGGGTTACATTAATAGGGGAATTGTAGGTTTCCCATAGTTAAGAATGATTTGGATGGATATGCATATATGTATATACCTTTATGTTGGAGAGTTCCTATAGATATAGAAATACTTATGAAAAATGTGGCATAGTTGTTTAAATTGAAATATTTGTCTTTGATGTAATTCATTTTTCAGGGATAGAGTTCCCCTTTATAGGGTTATTAATATGTGATGAAATGTTTTGATGTAAAATATAGTTCATTCTTTTAATTTAGTAAAATATATGTTGGATATATGGGGTTGCTAATTTTCTGTATAATTATAACCTTGCCAATTGAGCGGCGGTATGTTGCTATAGCGCCGTTTTGATTGGTTAAGTGGTACCGCTGTGCAGAGTGCGAGCGGTATATATGAATGAATGTGACGTCTTGATCCATGCCGCTCCGTGAGGACGTCGGAGTGACGAAACGCGTAGGGCGGAGCTTAATTGGATGACGTCAGGACGTTCCCTGCAGCTGTCGGCGAGGTGTCCGCGGTGAACGGAGTTCGTCCACTATACGCTTCCTCATATCCTTACCGCTTGTTATACCAGTGTCAGGTGGACACTTGTTTTGTGAGTACAATGGAGTTTTAATAAATATACACAGTTTTTATTTACTGCACCATCATGCCTTTCCTTTATTTTGGAGTGATATTACCATTTATGTGGAGGATGATCGATTTATAAGGGGTCCTGGCCATACCGCAGAGTGGCTGCAGAGTATTGCTTCTGGTGTCTGGATTTCAATTTACAGAGGGTTGCTTCCTTGGATTCTTTCATCGCTCCCAGAGCAAATACGCTTGTGCTGATTTATAATTTGATCAGCATCTAGCTCTGGTGAGTTTATTCCATTCATCTGGTGGTGGATTAATACACGGTGTTTTTTAAGAAGAAATTCGTTGGATTTTTGCACGAATGATAATTTGTTCACTGGGGACTTTATTGATTATTTAAATTTATGGTGTTTGGACTTTTTTGTGCACGATATATGAATTTTATAATTTAAGCGCATTCTGATTTTGTTTTTTTACTTTTCACCAATATTTGTTGGGTTAGAGATTTGCTGCTTTATAGAAAGGAATTATTGTTGATTGGCGCTTTCTTTTATATTTTTGTAATTTTGCACTTTGTTTGACGAGTGATTTAAGAATAGCAGCCATGGATATTTTTGGGTATATGGAGAAAAGACAAGTAGATTTGTTGGAAGTATTTAATCCTACTGGTATGAGTAATGGGATTAATTTAGAAGAAAAATTTAAGAATCTTAAACACTTATTAGAGAAACAAATTAGGATATGGTGGGATGTTAACACTTTAGAGTTATATTTAAAAGATAAGATTACACCAAGGAGACTTAGGTGGGATATTCCAGCCAATGATGGTTTGGATGATAAAGATCTTATGGAGGAATGGTTTTGGTTTTTTAACCATTGTGAAAGCAAACTGTTGGAATTGATTATAAAAAGGCGACAATTAAAACTTAAAAAATTAGAGATTAAAATAAAAGATCTGAAAGAAATTATGGTACCATTCATGGATACCACTGAATACAAAGAAAGATCAAAAGTTGTCCAGGAATATATCATGAAAGTGGATAAAGATACCAGAAACAAAAAAGTGAAGAAATACAATAGAGACACAGATGATTATAAAAACAATAAGGTATATAAATGGCAGGATAAACTGGATGTTGAAGATTGTGATTCCAAACAATCCACACCTGAAAAGACCCCTGGTAATAAACCCAAATTGCCTATGAACATGGGAGTGTCTAGCTCTCCTCAAAAGAAACAAAATGTTCAGTTTCAAGAACATACAAAAGAGCAAATTTCCATGCTTGAAAGAAATAATCCTACTCAGAGGCCTTATTTTGAAGGGCGAGGAAGATTTATTAGGGGTAATTTTGGCTATAGAGGACCAGGTGGCCGTAGAGGAAATTGGTTCAGGAGGGGTGGTTTTCAGGGGAATTTTTCCAACAGAGGGGGTTTTCAAGACCCCAACAGGAATTGGGGTTCAGGGATGAGATACTATGGACCCAATTACAGAGGATGGAAAGAACCAGACATGGATGGGGCAAAAAAAGATTCGGGAGATATAGAGGAAAAAGAGGAGGCAAGCGAAAAGAAAAGGAAAAGAGACACATAGATAATGGTATTTTTAATTTGAGTAGTGTAGTTTTAACAGAGAGTGAACTGAAAGTATTAGATCTAGGTTTAAAATATATACCTAGCGTTAATATGAATAAATTTGATTTATTCATTGATATTCAAAAATTTATAAGGAAAGTAAATATAAAAAAGTTTTTTGAATTGAATAAAAATAAAGGAAATAATAATATATTATCTGATACTTATCAACACAGTAATTTGAGGAACTCTTCAACATTTAATCCAAAGAATATAGGGAATGAATTTTTAGAGGTTTTTAAAAAAATGGTTGAAACTGATATTAAAAAAATGGATCTAAAAAATAATAAAAAATATACCCCGAATGAAATTAGACAAGGAATTAAAGATTTGGAAAAAAGGAAAGACATTGTTATTAGAGGAGCAGACAAGGGAGGAAGTATTGTGATTCTGAATAAAAAGGACTATGAATGTGAGATGAATAGACTTTTAAATATTAATGACACTTATAAAATTCTAACATCAAACCCTACGAAAGAGTTAAAAAACCGATTAAAGCAGTTGATTAAGAAAGGAAAAGAGTCCGGGGTTTTGAATGAAAAGGAGGCCAAATATCTTTATATTAAGAATCCTAAAATTCCAGTTATATATTATTTGCCAAAATTACATAAGAATAAACAGAAGCCACCAGGAAGACCCATTGTGAGCGGGATCAATTCAATTTTTTCCCGCATTGGGGAATATATAGATTCTTTTTTGCAGACAATAGTGAGAAATAATCGAGCGTTTTTGAGAGATAGTAGTGAACTTATTAATATCCTTAAAACAGTAAGGGGGATTGAGGATTGTATCTTGGTGACCATTGATGTGGAAGCTTTATATACTAGTATTAGACAAAAGGATGGAATTGAAGCAGTGAGATGGGCTTTAAAACAAAAATCTAAGATAAAAACCATTCAGAGACGATTTATTATTAAATTGTTGAAGTTTGCCATGTCAAATAATTTTTTCTGGTATAACAACACCTTTTTCCAGCAATGTAAAGGTGTTGCGATGGGAGCTAAGTATGCTCCCAGTGTAGCAAACATTGTTTTGGACAAATGGGAAGAGGAATATATCTTTGACAGGTGGCCAGAAATAGTCCTATACAGGCGTTATATTGATGATATTGTGATGATCTGGAGGGGTTCTGAGGAGGACCTGATGAGGTTTACTAATAGCATCAATATCAATCAATATGGATTAAAGTTTACAACAATTAGTGATTTTGAAAAAGTGAATTTTTTAGATCTTACATTGTATAAATATGAAGGTGGTATTTACACTAAAACCTTTTTTAAGGATGTTGACAAAAATAGTTACATCCCTACTTCCAGTGGACACCATCCGAGATGGTTGTTCAATACACCAAGGAGTCAGTTCACTAGAATAAAAAGGAATTGTAGCCGACAAGAAGATTTTGTAGATCAAACTAGTTTACTTATAGAGAGATTTGTTGATAAAGGTTACAACAAGTCCTTTTTAGAAACTGAAAGAGAGGTGATTGGTAATAAAGATAGGGATGGGCTTTTGATGAATAAGAAAAAGAAAGAGGAAAAGATGGATATTGCCTTCATTACTAATTTTAATAATCAATATAGATGTGTTGAGAAGATTTTCAATAAGTATTGGCCAATACTGCTTAAAGATGAGACATTAAAGAAGATTATCCCCAAGAAACCAAAGTTCATATATAGAAAAAATAAATCATTGAAAATGAAATTGGTTCATAATGTTTTAGACCCGCCAACAGAAAAACATTTCTTTCCTGAATTGCAAGGTTTTTTTAATTGTAATAAGTGTAAGGCATGTAAAACAGTAAAAAAAGATACGAAGAAAAAAAGAAAGAGTTTTGTTTCAACATGTACAAATAAAGAATATAAGATAAATTCGTTAATTTCATGTAATTCATCCCATGTAATTTATGTTCTAGAGTGCCCATGTCACTTACAGTACGTGGGGAGGACAGGGAGGCAATTAAAAACAAGGATTGGAGAGCATCTTAACAATATAAAAAAGGGGTATGATAAACACAGTGTGTCTAAGCACTTTAAATTAAAGCATAATAGTGATCCTAGTCTAGCAACCTTTTATGGAATAGAAAGGGTAAAAAAACATTGGAGAGGAATAGATATGATAAATGAAATATCCAAAAGGGAGACGTTTTGGATATACGAATTAGATGTATTGAAACCAAATGGTTTAAATATAGATATTGATTTGAATTGTTTTTTAACAAATTTTTAAAAAATATTTTTGTAAAATTTGGGGTTGTATATCAGTTATGTTTTGGAATAGAGGATATACATATATGCATAGAATTTGATAGTATCAGATTGGGAGTGGAGTTCTTCTTTAATAAATATCTTTTTGGAGGTAGGTCCCTTGGTGAGAGGGGTTACATTAATAGGGGAATTGTAGGTTTCCCATAGTTAAGAATGATTTGGATGGATATGCATATATGTATATACCTTTATGTTGGAGAGTTCCTATAGATATAGAAATACTTATGAAAAATGTGGCATAGTTGTTTAAATTGAAATATTTGTCTTTGATGTAATTCATTTTTCAGGGATAGAGTTCCCCTTTATAGGGTTATTAATATGTGATGAAATGTTTTGATGTAAAATATAGTTCATTCTTTTAATTTAGTAAAATATATGTTGGATATATGGGGTTGCTAATTTTCTGTATAATTATAACCTTGCCAATTGAGCGGCGGTATGTTGCTATAGCGCCGTTTTGATTGGTTAAGTGGTACCGCTGTGCAGAGTGCGAGCGGTATATATGAATGAATGTGACGTCTTGATCCATGCCGCTCCGTGAGGACGTCGGAGTGACGAAACGCGTAGGGCGGAGCTTAATTGGATGACGTCAGGACGTTCCCTGCAGCTGTCGGCGAGGTGTCCGCGGTGAACGGAGTTCGTCCACTATACGCTTCCTCATATCCTTACCGCTTGTTATACCAGTGTCAGGTGGACACTTGTTTTGTGAGTACAATGGAGTTTTAATAAATATACACAGTTTTTATTTACTGCACCATCATGCCTTTCCTTTATTTTGGAGTGATATTACCATTTATGTGGAGGATGATCGATTTATAAGGGGTCCTGGCCATACCGCAGAGTGGCTGCAGAGTATTGCTTCTGGTGTCTGGATTTCAATTTACAGAGGGTTGCTTCCTTGGATTCTTTCATCGCTCCCAGAGCAAATACGCTTGTGCTGATTTATAATTTGATCAGCATCTAGCTCTGGTGAGTTTATTCCATTCATCTGGTGGTGGATTAATACACGGTGTTTTTTAAGAAGAAATTCGTTGGATTTTTGCACGAATGATAATTTGTTCACTGGGGACTTTATTGATTATTTAAATTTATGGTGTTTGGACTTTTTTGTGCACGATATATGAATTTTATAATTTAAGCGCATTCTGATTTTGTTTTTTTACTTTTCACCAATATTTGTTGGGTTAGAGATTTGCTGCTTTATAGAAAGGAATTATTGTTGATTGGCGCTTTCTTTTATATTTTTGTAAATAAGTGTCCTTGAATGGAAAAAACACTCTTCATGCAGGTGTGCGAACAATATGTGACAATCCTCAGTATCTGGGGTGCCCCCTCACCTTCCTGCCCAGGCCCCACAGAGTCAATGAGCCTTGCAGTATTGCTGCTCCAAAGAATAGATTCCTCGATATCCTGAGGAAGTCACGTGGTCTAATCGTGACGTAACGCGTAGATACACCAGTAGGAGGAGCTCGAGCGGCAGCGCAACGACGTCACATCCGGGGTAGACGCCATCTTGGTGCACCCGGATACATCCATACATGCAGTACACCCATGCTGTAGTGGAAAAAAATGCTGAGACATATCTACACATATGAGTAGATTCAAGTTCTTTCACCTCAATAAATGTAAAGGTTTTACACTATATTGGATTTTCTTGTCTTACTGGGGACGTGTATTAAGAGCTATTGGCCCTAAGAAGCAGGAGTGCTCAGGGGAGACCTTGTTTATAGAGGAGGAGAGAGTCCCAACACCACTACTAACGAGGAATCTATTCTTTGGAGCAGCAATACTGCAAGGCTCATTGGCCCTGTGGGGCCTGGGCAGGAAGGTGAGGGGGCACCCCAGATACTGAGGATTGTCACGTATTGGTCGCACACCTGCATGAAGAGTGTTTTTTCCATTCAAGGACACTTATTTGTCTTGTGTTGTGCATGTCACATATCCCTTTAAAGGATTTATGCACTTGTTGAACACTTGTGTTGATCTACATAAGGACTATCGCACAATTAGATCATCTGTATTATTGGTGTCATATCTGTTTTGAGGTATATATATATGTGATATTACCATATAGCGCTGCACTACATATATATCTATATCAACATATAACATGGCACTATGTTTTGTTTTTTTTTTTCTTGCCGTTCATTTCCAAAAAAAGAGTCAGATGTGGTTTCTTGTGCACTGGGGAACACTGGAAGACCATTGAAAATTAACAGACCTGCACAATATACATTAACATGCAACGTAATGCCCATTTAATGTCAATGCATTGCAGTGTGAAGCCAGATGTATATAGTGTGTGTGTACAGTGGATATAAGAAGTCTACACACCCCTGTTAAAATGTCAGGTTTCTGTGATGTAAATAAGTGAGACAAAGATAAATCATTTTAGAATTTTTTCCACCTTTAATGTGACCTATAAATTGTACAACTCAATTGAAAAACAAACTGAAATCTAGGGGGGGAAGTTAACATAAAAAACTAAAATAATATGGTTGCATAAGCGTGCACACCCTCTTATAACTGGGGATGTAGCTGTGTTCAGAATTAAGCAATCGCATTCAAAATCATGGTAAAAAGGAGTCAGTACACACCTGCCATCATTTAAAGTGCCTCTGATTAACCTCAAATAAAGTTCAACCGTTCTAGTAGGTCTTTCCTGACATTTTCTTAGTCGCATCCTACAGCAAAAGCCATGGTCTTTAGAGAGCTTCCAAAGCATCAGAGGGATCTCATTGTTAAAATGTATCAGTCAGGAGAAGGGTACAAAAGAATTTACAAGGCATTAGCTAGACCATGGAACACAGTGAAGACAGCCATCATCAAGTGGAGAAAATATGGTGCAACAGTGACATTACCAAGAACTGGACATCCCTCAAAAACAACACTGCACATCACCAAAAGAACACCATACCCACAGTGAAGCATGGTGGTGGCAGCATCCTTCTTTGGGGCTGTTTTTCTTCAGCTGAACTGGGGCCTTAGTCAAGGTAGAGAGAATTATGAACAGTTCCAAATAACAGTCAATATTGGCACAAAAGCTTCAGGCTTCTGCTAGAAAGGTAGCATGACAACGACCCAAAGCATACATCCAAATCAACAAAGGAATGGCTTCACCAGAAGAAGATTAAAGTTTTGGAATGGCCCAGCCAGAGCCCAGACCTGAATCTGATCGAACATCTGTGGGGAGATCTGAAGAGGACTGTGCATAGGAGATGCCCTCACAATATGATAGATTTGGAGTATTTTTGCAAGGAAGAGTGGGCAAATATTGCCAGGTCGAGATGTACCACACTGATAGACTCATACCCAAAAAGACTGAGTGCTGTAATAAAATCAAAAGGTGCTTCAACAAAGTATTAGTTTAAGGGTGTGCACACTTATACAACCATATTATTTTAATTTTTAAATTTTTACTTCCCTCCACCTAAAAGATTTCAGTTTGTTGTTCAACTGAGTTGTACAGTTTATAGGTTACATTAAAGATGGAAAAAGTTCTGAAATGATTTATCTTTGTCTCATTTTTTTACATCACAGAAACCTGACATTTTAACAGGGATGTGTAAACTTTTTCTATCCACTGGGTGTTTTTATATATATATATATCCCAGTGAAGAGCTGTGCAAGGGGGGGGGGGGGTGTTGGCATAGGTCTAACCATTGGAGGACAGGTAGGCTGTGCTCCCGGTGCATCCAGAAAACTGTTTACACTGAGATGGATGTGCTTCTATGCCTAGCATGGTCAGTTTGAAATAGAAAAGCAGGGGCACTGGCCGGATCACCAGGTATTTCACACAGAGGAAGCAATGCAAAGAGAACCGGATACTTTTTAACAGAAGTACATGGTATTGCAGACACATACCAGGGATATGAAATGTTGAGGTAACAAACACTTTAAGTATAAATGCTTATTTAATTTGTCAGGTGGCCAACTTGTTACCATCCTTTATTTCTTAGTCTTGGAAATTGTTTATTCTGTGTACCTGCAAATAAAGCAGTGATGAAGAAACCAATTCATTAGGCCCTTTTCACATGATCACATTGTAGGGATGCACATTTTCCACTGTTGCTAAAACGCGAGGCTATGCATGCTACTAGCAATGATGAGGTGCTGTTTGTTGTGAATGGCACCTTGCTGACAGAGGTGTGCACTAACATGCATTGGAGTGCGGTGCACTGTCATAAAAAAAAGTGCAGGTGCTGTGTATGCACCAGCCTATGCATTTTGAATGGACTTCTTAAAGCACCTCAATAGTTAGATGTGAACCTAGCCTTAAAGTAGAAAGGCTAAAATGATCCATATGATTGTTAGGAAATCCCTGTAAATACCTTTTTTTTTTTTTTTTTTTTTCTCTCAGCATTCCTCTGTGTAGATGTGCAAGCCTGATAAGGGGCCTGAATTACAGAGAGCTGTGAAATTACCCTCCTGGATTTCACTGCTGCAGCCAGGAGAAGGTTCTGTTCTGACAGTCGCAAAAGCAGCAGCTGATTCAAAACAGAGGGGCCAAGGCTTTGGAGTATGAAAAAAGGAGTAAAAATAGGATATTTAAACGGATTTCTTAACAACTGTATTAAGCTTGTGTAAGACCGGGGGGGGGGGTTAAGAGTTTAAACTTGAATTATTTTAGCCTTTTCTTCTACTTTAAAGGCTTTTAGAGTTACATTTGTATTTTTTTTCTTTTGCTCATCATAGTGCCTTGTGGTAATGGTAAAGTGAACACTCTGTTTCCTGTGAGTGTTAGTAGAGTATATTTGCACCTATCAGCTATACACTATTGCGGAAACATGCACTGTCTCTCTGCTTTCCTGCTTAGTATTCCTCTCTCCCTCTTTACAGAGTTCCTCCTTACAGTATTTTAAAATTTTGTCTGTAAGGTTCTAGAAATTAAAACAAGGGAGAATGTGCAGAACTCCTGTGTTACCCACCTTTCTTTAAATGTGTATATTACCAGCTGATGCTTACATCAAATATGTGTTCCTGCACATATATAGACAAAGTAAACCAAAATGATGCTGCACTGCAAAAAAATAAAACCTGTTCTGATAATCAAAAATTTGTGCTTTTGTGCCCTAATCATATATTCTATATAAATGTCTCATCCAATAAATAAGTAATAATAAAAAAACATTAATGCATTTGTGTTCAGTCTTTTTCTCTTCTCCCAGTAATCTCTGCTCACTCTTCCCCCTTGGACACCTCCAGAATACTCAGTTATGTACCCCCTTAAGAGGACAAGGTCCTGCTGCTGATTGTTCGTACACCGTATCTCACAATATCTGCAAAAAAAAGCAAAGAGGAGCTGCTGACTCCACCGGGGAGACACCTAGACACTCACATTGTGTACACTGATATGTTATCAATATATAAAGGCTTATGAGAGGTGAGGAGCCAATAGAACTATTGGTCTATTGGCTCCTCACCTCTCATAAGCCCTATTTACGGCTTGGGGCATAAGAGCACAAAGTTTTGATTTTTATAACATTATAGAAGCACGACATCATTTTGATTAACTTTAAAACAATGATTAGCCTTACCTCCACCCTTAAAAAGATGAGAAATTTCAACTCACCTGGTTATATTGGGTAGGGTTCACCAAGACGGCTCCTTCCTCCACTCAAATTAAATGATCCGCTTCATACTGTAATGTACTACCATACCAATTTTAGTTTTTTTTGAGGTTTCATGGACACCCACAGTACATTGCTGCCTGCATGGTCCCTTCCTTTTTTTTCTTCTCCCCTAGCTTACCTTTACCCCCACCTGCAAATCATCTATTTCTAATAACAAACAACTATAACCTTCTCACAGCTTTACAAATTTGTCCAGAACTGGATGCATATTTGTTTTTTTTCTGTATCTTGTTTTGAGATGACTTTACCCAGCCACATTGCAGGGATCTTAACAAACATTGCAGATTCCTACCTTTTTTTTTTTGTTCTGAAAAGGTAGCTGTTTGTCTGTGTTCATATGCAGAGTGAATCTGTATGGGAGTGATTTTATAGTTCTCAATCAGCTGCTGCATCTAGGGCTCTAATGAGGAAAGTGGTAAAGTATGCATCCCTTTAGACCTGATTTCCCTTCCCTCCAGATAGGAAAAGTCATTTTAATAACATTCAATTACGATATGACTTGTGTTGCAATTGTATACGCTAAAATAATTTTCTATTTACAATTTTTTTTTCCCACGCAAATGGAGTTACCCTTTATCTGCCTCCCGCCCACAATATACGGGAATGACAGATGGGCGGGAATGCTCTTGTTCTGGGAGGATGTCATATGATGTCTTCCTGCGCTCTGATCGGTGGTATGCTAGGACACAGCGATCACCTTTCATGGTAAGGAGCCGATGACATAGGCTCTACCATGTGATCAGCTGTGTTCAATCATAGCTGATAGCATGTAAACAGGAAATGCCGGTTATCGGCAGTGCTCTCCTCACTCTGACAGCGCATGAGGAGAGGACAGCCAGTAAGCGGCATTCTTCAGAGGGGACATCTACAGTGATCATCAGTGCCCTGATTATCAGTGCTGCCTTTCAGTGCCCATCAATGCCACATATCAGTGCTGCCTATCAGTGCCACCTATCAGTGCAGCCTCATCAGTACACATCAGTAATGGAGAAAAAAAAACTAATTTACAAAATTTTATAACAAACTAAGAAAAGCTTTTTCTTTGTCTCAAAATGATAATTTGGTTTGGGTATAATGTTGCATGACCGCACAATTATCATTCAAAGTGCGACAGCGCTAAAAGCTGAAAATTTTCCCGGGCAGGAAGGGGTGAAAGTGCCCAGTAGGCAAGTGGTTAAATAAAGAATTGGGAGGGGGGGGACTTTGCCCATGTGCCCATTAGCAGTCTTCTGCAGCATTACAGTATTCTCTGTTGCAACCGTACCACAGTACTGCTTCTCTCTCCATCTTATTGTCCCTGCTCTGCTCCTCTTCCCCAATGTATTGTCCTTCTCGTGTTTGTCCATCTCTTTCTACTACTGCTTTCTGTGTCTCACATTGGGCAGCACAGTGGCTAAATGGTTAGCACTTCCGCCTGGCAGCTCTAGGGTTGTCAGTTTGAATCCCAGCCACGGCACCTCCATAATTCTGTCAGTAAAACATGTCAATCTTTAAAATTGCGTGCACCCGTGAATAATTATGGTGCCCAAAATTGTCCATGGACGAGACACTTTAGAAGCCTCCACAGGTTTATCTATTTAGTGTTTACTATGAATTATCGTCTTAGAATTATTGCTCTCATCCTGACATTCATAGTGATGCAATTTACATACATGTGTGCCCTATAAGCACATTTGTATTGCATTGTATGTATGACAATAGGGGTGCTTTTACATTTTTTTTATTAATTGTACAGTGGCTAAATGGTTAGCACTTCCGCCTGGCAATACTAGGGTCATTGGTTCTAATCCCAGCCACGGCACCACCTGCCTGGAGTTTGCATGTTCTCCCTGTGCCTGCGTGGGTTTCCTCCGGGTACTCCGGTTTCCTCCCACACTCCAAAGACATGCTGGTAGGTTAAGTGGCTCCTGTCTAAATTGGCCCTAGCATGTGTATATATGAATGTGAGTTAGGGACCTTAGATTGTACGCCCCTTGAGGGTTAGGGACTGATGTGGAATGTACAATATATATATATATATATATATATATATATGTGTGTGTGTGTGTAAAGCGCTGCGTAAATGGACGGCGCTATATAAGTACCTGAAATAACAATAACATTCCTTATTCTTCTCAACTCATGTTTGAAAGTGTTTAGTTTTCTGACCCAAACATTTAGTCAAAGGCTCCAAAGAAATATCTTAGGATAGGATGTTGTGCACCCACTATGCTCCTTCTGACTCAATTCTCTACTGTCCAGTCTCCCCTTCACATCCACAATCTGCTCTTCTTCTCTCCCCTGCCTTTTGCAATATGCTATCACCACCTCATCTTTCCCTCATACTTACCACAATCTGGTCCCATACGCTGGTGTACTGTCCCTGCTCTCCTCACAGTTCATTCACAGTCTGGTCCCAGTGATGTTCTATTATGTACTGCCCACTGCAATGTAAAGGTGCAACAGATTTTGAGCACATATAAAAGAAAAATAATTTTTACATTTTGACTTTGTTGGGGGCCACTCCTAGAGTTATGTATTGATTACTTTTAGACTTCAGGGATGCTGGTAAAAGCATTTACTATTGTTATTTTGTTCAGTTGTATGGATTTATTGTTTCATTTTAGTATGCAGATTTAAATCGACATATGGATGCATTAAATGCATGGAGAAATGCCACTATTCTTAAACCAGATCACAGTTTGGCTTGGAATAACATGATCATACTGCTTGACAATACAGGTAAGCTTTTCATATGATATGTGCTTCCTGATAATAGAAAGCATTTTATGTCTCTGTGTAGTAATGTAGCTAAATGTAAAACGCTAAGCAGGAGGTAAGTGAGCTGTCAGCTTTTAAGGTGTAAAGTCTCATGTCAGGGCCCTCCAGAATATTGCATCATTGATTTACAAATCTTGCTCTAAGCTTTACCACCGTATGGATCCTCAGAAAATGTAAAATAAGGAAGGAAGTGCAGGGGGCGCCATAGAGCCCGCCTGTATTACTAAGTGTGTTTGTACATGTCAGAGGCAGGGCTAGTTCTTGCAGAAAAAAGGCTGGAGTTCAGGTTTAAATCCTAATAGTGGGGGCTGCTTTTCTTAATCGTGTAATAGCCAAGAAGCTCTGCGCTAAGAGAAAAAAAAATAGTCTTGGCTCTCATGATGTAATTGAAGCTTCTATTTTTTTTCCACGTAAGCTGTACATTTTGGTCATCATGATGTAGTACAGAGGGTGCTTACTGTTGCAACCTTTTTTGGACATCTGCACTGTGTATTAGGTGCAGGTATGTTTGCTTAAAACACACCTGTCTTGTTTGGACTTCTGAAAAGCATGTAATGGAATGCTTGCCATAAATGTGGTAATAACATGGCATTTTTTAGAACTTTCCATCAGATTTTATTTGAAAAAAAAAAAAAAAAGAATGCACAAATAAAACTCACCACAGCATCCAGTGTGAATCATGATTTATATTGTTTCTCAGTTTTGAGCACCATACCATCAAAATTGCCATTGAACTTGATCAAAGCACCCCAGAACTAGTCAAAAGCCATATCTGATCAATTTTTACCTCCGTCATTTAGTTGTTGAAATCCGGAACACAATCTACACTGGGAAGCAGATTTATGTGAACCATCCGCTTACATGTAATTGTTTTCTTTCAATCTGATAGAAAGCTGAAAGAATTGACACAACATTGTGATCATTTGGTTTAAGCTGGTCACACAGGCAATTTCATAGATTATTCAAACTTTTCATGCAAATTGTATCAAATTTCCAAAGCTATTGAAGATAAGAATATAGGTTTCAAATTGCTCTGATTGAATATAGTGGAAAACTCCAATATCTTTCGAGATTGAAATATTTTTTTTTCCATTTTTAACCCTTTCGCTGCCAGAGCCACTTTTGCATTTTTTGCACATGTTTAAAAAGTCATCTTAGGCCTGAAGATTACATAAAACTCCCAAACATTGTATAATTTCTGAAAGCAGACACCCTTTAGAATAAAATAGTGGTAGTTCCAATTTTTTATGTCACACGATATTACCGCAAAGGTCTAGGAAACGTAAAATTTCCAAACACACTAAAGTGAATTTTAGGGTAAACACATGCAAAAAATACCATGTTTTTGGTAAAATATAAAAGATGAGGTTGCGCCGAGTAAATAGATACCCAACATGTCAAATCTTAAATTTGTGTGTGCCTGTGAAATGGCGTCAAACTTTAGTACACCATGTTTTTTATAGGCGACGCGTCAAAAGCCCCTACATGTCATTACTTTAGTGTTATGGAGGAGGTCTTTACCAGGTGCTGTGAAAGCATTCAGGGTGCAGTGCAGCCACCCAACTGCTTCCACCTGACATGCAGGAGTCTGCCTGTCAGTTTTAGACACAATTCCAGTGGCTGCAGCCACTGGATTGTGTGTAAAACACCACACTGTCAGGTGTGTACAACATACGGACATGGCAGTGAAAGGGTTACTGCCATTTTTGTTCAGTCTTTGAATAAAATATTGGATCTCCAATATGATAGTTAATGTGGCTGTTTTGATCCACTGTCATGTAATGGATTATAGAGATGTCTGATATGGTGGTGGATACAGCTGTTTGATCCACAGCAAAAAACCTGATGTGAAATTGTTTTAAATTGTATGTATAGCCAAAATGTTTTACCCTAACCGTACAATACGAGACACAGACTGGGTGTTCATAGACCCTGGGTTATAGACTCATACCTTCAAGTGATTGGACACTGGCAAAGCTTTTGAGGACATGCTCCCTATTACCCAGCCCCACTCCACGAGTCCTCATTATTTGCTAGTGTCCTAGGGCGATGGACCTTCTTCCTTATGGAGATGTCACTCTTCATTTAACTACTTAAAGTGGTTGTAAATCTCAGACATGAATTATGAACAAAGAATATCCCTCTATAGTGTGTACTTGTCTCAATTAAGTACACTAAGTGTAATTTCTATCTGCTATCAGCATGAGCCGCTTCTGACAAATTTTCCTGACACCAAGAAAAGAAATGGTGACAGGAGAGGGAGCTCCAGCTGATTGTCAGCAACAGCTTTGTTCCTGTGTGTTGTTTGAAGGAGGGTGTATCCCTTCCCTCCAATCAGCTGTCAGAGCTCTCCAGTGTTGTAATTTCAGCTCCTCAACCCTTGTTTTCTGAAAGCTCAGACAAGCTTTATAAATTCTGAACTTGAAATACATGTAGAGAAGACTTCAGATAAACAGGTACAACTTATGTTGTTGAGGATTTGTTTAATCTCTATGTATCACATGAGGCCAGTCAATTCACATTGTATATATGTAAGGGTTTACAACCATTTTAATTATTTTGTCTTCGAACTCTTTAATCAGCTTTTCACTATTTTCTAATAAAACAATAGAAGCAGTGTGTCCAAATCAGTGTAGCCTCTAAATCTTTGGAGGACAGCCGGTAGTGTTGCTTTAGGCACTGGTTCCTTCATGAAGGGTTCACCTTGGCATCAGCTGAAACGGATGTAGTTAGCTGCAGGGTGCTATACAGGCCCAGGACTGTGGTCCATCCCTATGGAACCCAGATGCTGAAGACAGCTTCAAGGGTATGCCCACCGTGACAGGTGAAGCCAAAATCCTATAAAGCAGTGGTTCTCAACCTGTGGGTCGCGACCCCTTTGGGGGTCGAACGACCCTTTCACAAGGGTCCCCTAAGACCATCAGAAAACACATATTTCCGATGTGTAAAGAGCAGCTACTGTGTAGAAAGCAGCTGCTGTGTTGAAAGCAGCAGTATTGGAGGTAAAACGACACTCATGAATTATAATTACTGGGTAAATAATTTTATGGTTCGGGGTCACCACAACATGAGGAACTGTATTAAAGGGTCACGGCATTAGGAAGGTTGAGAACCACTGCTATAAAGGGACCAGCGTCGTGGACCGGAAAGACAGGACCACCCTGTATATTTGTCCATTACTGTAAAAAAAAAAAAGGCTATTATTAGACTGTTTTCAATTTAGAGTGTAAACTTGGAGCTAAAACTCAACTCAGGATTTAGTCTCATGTGGATGACCAGGTGTTACATCACACCACAAGTCACACACTTTACCACCACTTCCGTCTAATAATCTACTTAGGTGCTTCCTCTCATCCTACATCACTGTGTCATGTAGAAAAGTCCGCAGGTTCTACACCTGGTTGGCTGCTTACTGGTACCCTATTATCTGCCCCATACTCAATGTGTACTCCATAGGGTAATACCCTCACCCGTAGCTATGGCAGAAACCAGATGAAGGAGAGCCACAACAAAAATTCAAGTGAACATTTACTCTGCAGAAGACCTCACAACTCTCAAACTCAGATTTCTCACTCTCAGACTACTTTACTCCTAAGACTGCAGCTTTACACATTATGCTTGCCAAAGTGGATGTACTTCATTCTGCTGTGCGCAAAAGACTAGGCATTGACACACTTTAATTTTCTTCTATCTCACCAGGTTTCCTTATGTACAAAGAAACCTGCTATATCTAAAAATATATATAAACCCTTTTTGTGATATGATAAATTCCCAAAATAAATTAAAAATCATAAATATATACCAAGAAATATAAATAAATAAAATAAAAATACAAAATTCCCCAAATCCAAAATGTCCAAAGATAAATCCAAAAATAAGTCCAAAAACAGTGTCCAAAATTCAAAATATCTAAAAATACATTCCCCCTTCATGAACAAATATAATGGGTAATTTACAATGACTTGGTTAATCCAGAAAAGATTTATTTATTTATTACAGGTACTTCTATAGCGGTGTCAATTTACGCATCACTTTACATATATATTGCACATTCACATCAGTCCCTAACCCTCAAGAGGTGTATAAGTTAAGGTCCCTAACTCACATTCATGCATACACATACTAGGGCCAATTTAGACAGGATCCAATTCACCTACCAGCAGGTCTTTAAAGTGGAAGGAAACCAGAGTACCTGGAGGAAAACCCACACAGGCACAGAGAGAACATGCAAACTCTGTTTTTGCCCAGCTCTATCCATTGTTAAACACCTTATTGTATGAATTAAAGATGTTCCTTTATTCAAAGATTCTACAGACATGATGTTTTCAAATGCTCTTAATAGCCCTCTTTACACATGCAGGACCAGCTCTGCAACCAGCTATCACTGCGATTTCTGTCTGTCAAATTGCAGCTAACTGAACTAGGGCAGTGAACAACCAACACAATCCTGTATTCCAGGACTGTACTTTAATTGAGCAATTAAAACATTTACCTTCTGCTCTACTCTTTTATGTTGCTGTCCTAGAACAAGTAATGGCAAAAATTTCCAGAATGGCCCTAATCTCCATTCACATGAGCAAAATTATGTGGCTCAAGATCTGGCCAGCTAAAGCCGCCTCTTGAAAACTGCCTGACACATATGTCCTTTGAATGACTACGTCTCTTTGGTGAGGCAGTTCAATAAATGTCAACTATGTCACAGGAGGGAAGGTTCCTCTCCCACAGTGAAAAACTCAACAACTAATCCCCCCCCCCCCCCCCTGCAGGAACCTCTCCATCTTCAAATGCAGAACACCTCACCGCTGTACCCAGGCTTCAACCTAAATTCAGCACTTCCTTTTGGCATGAGACTTGACCTACAAAATCCAACATGTCTCCCCCAAAGCCCTCTTCCCAGTGAATATTACACATTTTCTCATAGAATTGACAAGGTCAATTATTTCCTCTCTGAGACAAGGGAAGTATTTGGCTTCTGTAAATATCCAGGATGACTGCCTGCATGTTCCCATTTATCCACCTGAGCGCTTTCTGCTCTTTGCAGTAGACGACAGTCACTGTTGCACTGCCATTTAGCCTATCCTCTGCTCCCAGGGTCTGTAAATACTCAGCCTGTATCATGTACTGCACATTAAAGTTTATAGAACTTTTGACTTACCTGTGAAATCCATATCTTGGGCTACAGTACAGGGCACAGGCCATCCTTCCATCCATTCCTGAGTTATTCTGCATTTTTTCTACAATATGAAGGACTCAGGGAGTGGGGTAGGGTTTTAGGTGAGGCACCCAGGGATGTGTCCTCAAACATTTTGCCAGTTACCTGAAGGAATGAGCGTATAAGCCTGGATCTATGAATACTCGGCCTGTGTCTTGTACTGTACTCCAAGATATATATTTTGCAAGTGAGTCAAAATTACTTTTTAAAAATATAATGGATAGAATAGAGAAGGTCTGAAACCCATTTTTGCTCTCTGAGTATTTTCTTCCAATTCCTGCCCCAGGGACACAATGGAAAGTCAAAGGAAATTTCTCAAGTGAGTGAAATTTTCCTTCTAGCCTGTTGTCCCTGAAACTGGTGTCTGTATTGGAAGATTTTCACTAACCTCCTGTTCTGGGGACAACTGTAAAATTTTGTATTTTCCCCTCACTTTTATTCTTGGTAACAGCGCTCTCCAGTAATGGGGACAAACAGAAATAAAAACTTACAGTGCCTTGAAAAAGTATTCATACTCCATGAAATTTTCCAAATTTTGTCATGTTACAATTAAAAAACGTAAATGTAATTTATTGGGATTTTATGTGATAGACCAACACAAAGTGGCACATAATTGTGAAGTGGAAGGAATATGATAAATGGTTTCAACATTTTTTACAAATTAAATATCTGAAAAGTGTGGTGTGCATTTGTATTCAGCCCCCTTTACTCTGATACCCCTAAATAAAATCTAGTGGAACCAACTGCCTTTAAAAGTCACCTAATTAGAAATAGAACAGCTGTTCTGTGAAGCCCTCAGAGGTTTGTTAGAGAACATTAGTGAACAAACAGCATCATGAAGAGCAAGAAACACACAAGACAGGCCATGGTTAAAGTTGTGGAGAAGTTTAAAGCAGGTTTAGGTTATAAAAAAAAATATATCCCAAACTTTGAACATCTCACAGAGCACTGTTGAACCCATCATCCGAAAATGGAAAGAGTATGGCACAACTGCAAACCAACCAAGATATGGCCATCCACCTAAACTGACAGGCCGGGCAAGGAGAACATTAATCAGAGAAGCAGCCAAGAGGCACATGGTAACTCTGGAGGAGCTGCAGAGATCCACAGCTCAGGTGGGAGAATCTGTCCACAGGACAACTATTAGTTGTGCACTCCACAAATCTGGCCTTTATGGAAGAGTGGCAAAAAGAAAGCCAGTGTTGAAATAAAGCCATAAGAAGTCCCATTTGCAGGTTGTGAGAAGTCATGTGGGGAACACAGCAAACATTTGGAAGAAGGTGCTCTGGTCAGATGAGACCAAACATTTAACTTTTTGGCCTAAAAGCAAAACGCTATGTATGGAAAACTAACACTACACATCACTCTGAACACACCATCCCCACCGTGAAACGTGGTGGCGGCATCATGTTGTAGGGATGCTTTTCTTCAGCAGGGACAGGGAAGTTGGCCAGAGTTGATGAAAAGATGGATGGAGCCAAATACAGGGAAATCTTAGAAGAAAACCTGTTAGAGTCTGCAAAAGATTTGAAACTGGGGCGGAGGTTCACCTTCCAGCAGGACAACGACCCTAAACATACAGCCACAGCTAGAATGGAATGGTTTAGATCAAAGTCCAGACCTAAATCCAATGGAGAATCTGTGGCAAGACCTGAAAATTGTTGTTCACAGACACTCTCCTTGTAATCTGACAGCTTGCAAAGAATGGGTAAACATTTCACAATCTAGATGTGCAAAGCTGGTGGAGACATACCCAGAAAGACTTGCAGCTGTAATTGCAGCGAAAGGTGCTTCTGCAAAGTATTGACTCGGGGGGCTGAATACAAATGCACACCACACTTTTCAGATATTTATTTGTAAAAAAGGGGTATTAATATTTTTTAAAGGCACTATAGTAGAGGAATGCTAGAGATGCACTTTAAGTTCTAGCAAAGGTGTGCCAGTTCCAGAACAGTCAGGGGTGGGAATGGGGGTGAGGGCAGGGGATGATGGGATAGTGGCAGCTTAGGTGGAAAAAGTGGAAGGTGCCCTGCAGTCCAGGCAGGTTCATGGGAGTCAGGTGTTCAAGTATAGTATGCTGGTGGGTTGGCAGAGTGTTGAGAGTGAGGATGAGTTAGTTGGATTGGGATGGTAGATAGGGGAGGGGGTTGAAGGTGCTGGCATAGTGGTAAGTGTGGGGGGTGAGCTGGCAGAATAGGCAGCACTTCTTGCTATGCCTCTCCTCTTTCTACTTAACTCTATCAGCTGGCGGGAGGAGGCTGACAGCATGCATGGTAAGAGGACAGGCATAAGAAAAAACTCTCCCAGAAGTTTTGGCAAGTACAATCCCCCCCCCCCCCCTTCCCTTCACTATAGTAGTAGTTGCACCTATTGATGGCAGCGGCAGGATATCTCCATTCTGTGCATCCAATTTTTAGATCACAATGCACATGCTTGAGGATATGGCTATACAGTACAATGCATGCATGGGGATATAGGCTCATTGGCTTAACATGGGTATACGCATATCAAAATTTGACTAATTCAGCAGAACCAGATATTAATCCTTATGTACCCCTCTCTGTTCATCAGAAGTCAATTGTTAGACCAGCTTCTGTCAAACAGTCCTTCTGGAAAACCTGCATCGGTCAGCTTCTGCAACCAATGGCTGCGCTGCTGATTGCTGTATTCTGATGGGGGGGAGCCCCCACTGTCAGAATATAATAGCGCAACAGGAGAGATCCTGCATCCGCATTCCTTGTTTGGATGTGGGAATATGTGAGGTTTTTTTTTCCTTTCAACCCACTGGTTGAAGGGAAAAAAAACTCAGTGGGGGGAGATTTATTAAAACTGGAGTACACAGAATCTGGTGCAGCTGTACATAGTAACCAGCCAGCTTCTAACTTAATTTTGTTTAATTAAGCTTCGCCAATAAAACCCAAAAGCTGATAGGTTACTATGCATAGCTGCACCAGATTCTGTGTGCACCATTTTTAATAAATCTCCCCCGAAGTATTTGACCAGCGTTCTTTTTACCAACACTGTGTGGGAGTGACTTGAGTGTCATCCTGCAAGTCAAAGCTCATCTTAATGACAAATGACCACCTGCCGTCTTTGCTAGAAGGAACCCTGGCGCTATGTCAGAGAAGTGCAAAGGGATGTTGTTCTTTGCAAATTGCTCTAAGTAATTTTTTTTTTAATTTAAGCTAAATAAACATTATTTATCTCTAACCTACTAAGCTATTGGTTATCCTTTATTTTTATTATGAACATTCAATTTGAAATTCAGCATGAAACTAAGCCATTTCACTTCCTGTATTATTCTCTTAAAATAACTTAAGGGATGTGACATGATATGTGAGAAAACTGGTGCTGTTTTTAACATAATACTAGGTTTGTGTGATATTTTATTTCCCCTTTTTAAGAATCTTATTTTTACAGATCTGTTTAACAATTCAACTCAGGGTTAGAGTGTAAAAAATACTTCTTTAATTATTACAGCATACTGATGCTCTCTTAGGAATTTATACATCCTTCTTAAATTGTGGGTTATATATACAGAAATGTTTTTATATTTCCGTTTATTATGGTCAATTTTGGTTTTAACTTAAAAATATGTAGCTTTTAAGTGTTATAAAGTTGACTGATTTAGATTTTTTTCTGATTTGTGATAAACCACAGCACCTTTTTTATGCTGTCTTTTACAATTATATGTTTATATAGGTGAGCGTTAAATTAATGAATTTATTTATTACAAGTACTTATATAGCGCTGTCAATTTACACAGCGCTTTACATATATATTGTACATTCACATCAGTCCCTAACCTTCAAAGAGCATGCAATCTAAGGTCCCTAACTCACATTCATACATACACATACTAGGGCCAATCTAGACAGGAGCCAATTAACCTACCAGCATGTCTTTGGAGTGTGGGAGGAAACCAGAGTACCCGGAGGAAACCCACGCAGGCACAGGGAGATTTTGCAGGCTCCAGGCAGGTAGTGCTGTGGGTTTGATTAAAACCAACGACCCTACTTTAATCTCCAGAATTAAAAATATTTTCTATTTGCCTTACATTGTTTTTGCTTGGTTCATCATTTTACTTTGAGGTTTACAGCACAGTCCATTTTTTCTGATTTTAAATGCTGCCTTTTGTCACTATTGAAGAGATTTTGCTTCTTGGTCAGAAAGACAGGGACTGATGGTAAATATTTTCAATGGGCACAGAGATGGCAACATGCAGACATATTTATTTAGGTGAGAGGTTTAGAATCTCTGTCAAGTCTTTATTGCATATTTGCAAAAGGGAGTTCTAATGTCATTTTCATTGCATGCATTTTCATTGTATACCATCAGCATTGTAATAGCAATACAAACAATAGTTGTTTTGACAATCCAATATGTTTACTTGAAAAATCTCCCTTCTTGATGTAAGTTCTGCCTGTCTCCTGGCCATCTATTTCCACAACTTCCTGGATACCCTGCATGCTTTTTCTTTACTTCAGAAGGCTGGTTCTGTGAAATGTGTGACACAGCAGCGTCTACTCACATGTTTTAGAGAATGTGTTACAGAATTTGAGGAATAAAACTTCAAGATCATTAAGATTAATAGGAGTAGGCTTGACATATCTGAAGTGAAGTGAATATATGACCAGACATAAGAATTCCAGGAATGAGATTACTTGAAAAAATTACTTTGGGCCAGCATGAATCAAACAAATTATGCAGATGCCGCATCCGTGACCAGGCATCTTCTGATTGGTTGAGATTGTGAAGTCATCCATTCACTTATCCACGCCAATCAGAGGAAACCTTGTATTCCTTAAACAAATGAACTCTTTTTATTTAGTACACAAAGGGGACGTTGCAGTAGCACCCACCAGTAGAGGATACCGCTTTGTGTATGTAGCATAGGCTACAACAGTAGGTTATAGATTCATCCTCGGCCACACAGAAATGGTATTTGCATAATTCATTGGAGCTAAGCTGGCCCAAAGTAAATGTTTAAAATAATCTTATTCCTGGATATCTACTTTAAACAGTACAAGTAATAAATTAAGTACTCATGTAATGTTTATGATGCCTTAGGCTACATTCAGATGGACAGTTAGCACACCCTGCGATTTATGCAAATTCCTGCATCTTGAGTGACAGATGTGTGCAAATAGCTGCAGCCACTTAGTCAATACAGAATGCATCCAGCCATGATCACTGCAGGTAATCGCTGTCTGAGTGAACAGTCACAAATAGCTTTTTGCACACACTTGTCATCCCAGATACAGGGATTCAGATTACTGCTGCTGGAAATCACAAGGTGTACTAATCGCCCATCTGAACGTAGCCTACTCTCCTCACACACGAATATGCCCTCAGAGAAGCTTGTAGCCAGCTATCTTGTAAAGGATTTGTTTATTCCTTAACCATTTGAGTACCATCCTCTAATATGCCTTTATTACCAGGCCATGTTTTTCCAGTTTTCAGCACTATGATACTCTGACGGACAACTACTCTTTTACCCTAAATAAAGGAGAAAAAACAAAACCTGTGTTTCTTACTTTCTTTCAAAATTAAAATGCCAGAACAATATGAAAATCCCCAAAATGATTTTTTTGGAAAGTAGATACCCCAAAGTGGTCTAATTTTTCCCACAGTTCTTTAGAACTGAAGAAATGTGCTGATATTGAGGTGATTAAAACATGGAGCTTGGAATGGGTGCACTAGATACTGCTTGAACAGGTCATACACTGAGGGAGGAGGAAGTGAAGGGTTAATATACAGGTCAGATACAGTAGGAGGATGAAGATGAGGGAGTTAATGTGCAGAGAACCGGGTAAAAAGAGGGTGAAGGGTTAATATACAGGTCAAGTAAAGACAAGATGGAGATCAGATGTACAGGACAGGAGAGGGAGTTTTGAAAGAATTAAAATAAATTCCATAATCACACACCCTAATTAAAAAAATGTAAATGTATATTTAAGTGGACTATTTCATCCTGCCTGAGTTTGTATCCCTGTGGCTGGCCAATATCAACGACATTGAACATATGAAAAGTCTTACAGCTGCCCTTTACCACAGAGAGGAGAACGTTTGTAACACGTCTGATACCACGTCTATCTTCTCCTGTTCGTTGACATATCAGGAGCTATTACATCCTCTTGCTGTAGGACGAATAGTTCTGGTGCACCTTATGGCTCTGAGTAATGGCTAAATGCTGGAACATCACTGCTGGTTCTCCACCATACCTTGCTAGGGTGTCTGCTGTCAAGCCTCTCCACCTGGCACACCCCTCCCTCCCTCTGCCTCCCCCCCTTCTCACCGTTGGAAAGCACTGGGATACGAACAACTCTGGTAGGCAACAGGCCTTCAGAGGTCTATCATGCATAATCGGCTCTAGGCCTATTCTTTGCTGTTATTTGCTCTTCTTGCTTTACGTTCATTATTAACATCAGAGGCCATTGACCTTGTGACACTACTTAACACTACTGTGTTTACCTCCGGGTACTTCACCCAGCTGCCTCTGAGATGTTCTGACTCTGAGATTGTGATTGTCAACCCCTGCATTTTGTATATTTAGAAAAGAAAAAGGAATTTAAAAAAGTGAACTATTTCATCTTAATATTTGTAATATTTTGGATCAATTCATAAAACTTACAATTACTTATTTGTTAGATGCTTTACAATTGCTTTTAACATATTCCCGTTTTAATATTTCCATGTATCTCTTGTGCTGGAAAAATGTACTTAGGGGTCATGTAGAAATGTTTGCACATAAGATTAACATAATTCCCCCTGCCCCAAGAGCCATTCATTTTTCTAACTCTATTCATTTGGGAAAATGTATAAATCATGGGAGAAAGTTTTATGAATCTTGTTGGAAAATATTTATAAATAGACCTCTTAGTATGTAACTGATATATAAAATGCTGCTCACCCTCAGTGACCAGAAAGAAAGGGGGAGAGGAAGCAACAAAGGAAAACTGGAAGGCAGAAGTAGAAAAGTATGCTGTAATGAAAATGCCTTTACTCATTTGCACAGTTTTCCATTGCTGTTTTGTTTCAATAATTTTTTATTGATAGTTTTACAAAAGGTAAACAGGGAGAAAGCATTTGGTTCAGTATAAATGTAAACATACAATAAAGCTGTATTAAAATGTTACCCCACCTTTTGGCTAGGGTTGGATATAAAGTTACTGCATAGACATCGGAGGTATGTTAGGGGTGGACTGAACCGTGAGGAGGAGTACTGAGTAGTAAGGGGGTAATAAACGGGGAGAATAATAGGGGAAGGGTAGCGGGGAGGGGGGGAGAACTTGAGGTAAAATAGGGAAGGAGTACCAGTCTGACGTGGATAAGTAGAGCGATTGATTGTAAGGTATCGGGTTTACGGAGTAATTAGGGTTTGTAACCAGTTGGACCATAAGGAGTTAAACTTATGTTGGGTGGAGTTATTAATTGCCAGTCTTTTTTCCATTTCGCATTGGAAGTTGAGATCTGAAATTAGCGATTGAAGGGAAGGAGCTGAGGTTGTATTCCATAATCTGGTTATATTTAGTTTAGCTGCAAAAAGTATGTGGACAATGATGGTACGGGAGGTACAAGGGAAATTGTTAATCCCAATGTGTAGGAGTGCAAGTGCCGGGTTAGGAGTTGTCTTTATTTTGGAAACTTTGGATATTAGTCAGAATATACTATTCCAAAAGGATTTAATAGATTTGCAGGCCCATAGTATGTGAAGAGTGGAGCCTAGGTCCCCGCATTGTCGCCAGCAGGAAGGGGGATGATTTGGGTAGAAAATGGCTAGTTTGGTAGGGGTTAGGTACCACTGATGAAGTATTTTCAAGTAGGATTCCCAATGTGAGTTGCAGTGAGAGGATTTGTAGGTGGATTTAAATGTGGTAGTCCATGTGTGAGTTGGAATTTCTGTTGCTGTTTTATACCCTTAGAAATTTGCCATTCTCATAATCTCATAATTACTGCGAGAGGTAAATTGCACATAAGCATACTGCAGAAACAGCTTACACCTGAGTATATGGTAAATGTTTAGTCATTCCCCAAAATACTTGGATATATTATTTCACCAATCTGGATGGCTTTCATAAGTTTGACCTGTATGCTGGAAAATTTTCAACATCCAAGGTTTCAACTTAAAAAAAAAAAAAAAAGCTTGCTGATTAAGTGAGAATAGACAAGAATTCCAAGTTGATCTATATGAATTTCTTAAGTAACATAATAGCCACTTGTATTTTCATCAGTTTTTTGGTCAACCCTATTGAATATATGTAGTATGTAAACTGACTAGATAAATTTAGACGCTGTATGGCAAGCAAGATACATTTTTTCTTAGCATTTTGTGGAAGGGGTAGATCCCCTTGTTAGGTTTTTAAATGTTATGTGAAAGCATCACTCTCCCGTTCATTGCAAATAACCTTCCAAATTGGAAGGTTATTTGATGAACGGTGAGAGTGATTGTTTTCACATAACAATTTTAAAAACCTAACAGGGGATCTAACCCTTCCACAAAATGTAAGAAAAAAAGTATTTGCTTTGCATACACGTTAAATTTATCTAGTCAGTTTACATACTACATATATTATGGGTGAAAAAAAACTGGAACACAAGTGGAGTTGTTACCCATAATGACCAATTAGATAGCTCAACCTTTGTTCTTGTTATTCTTTCATCAAGCTTTTTATCGATAAAAGGGTTAAAACAAAATTCAGTTTGTGATAATATGCTCAAGAAATGAAGTGTATCTAGCCTAGAAATATTGTAGACTGATAGTATTTGTATTGTAGTTAGAAGGAGAGTTCAGTAAATATACTGAATTGCAGAACAGAATACAGTTTGAAGGATTGTTGAAAAATGTATTCATTTTATTAGCACATAACAATTTATACCTTTTCAATGCTATATTATAACATAATGTCTCTGCCACATAAAAGCATCTGCATACACATTGCAAGGCAAATGTGTTCAGACTCAGTAGTATGTTTTGGATAGTTTGGAAGACACCACAATGCCAGAGAGAGCCTGCACACAATATACACGTAATAAACACAGTGTCCTGAAAATTTAAAGCATAATTAAACCCAAAAAAACCTTTTTTTTTATTTCTTTATTTTTATGTGGTGATCAGCCAGTAACACAATTCCCATTTAAGGATGGTTATATTCCTCCTCCACTGTATCTATGAAGGAGCAACATAGCGACCCTTGGAAAGCAGCATTGTCAATCATTAAAGAGGGTAATAAAAGGGTCCATGCACATTGGGCTTAAAAAAAACGTTGCTTTTACAGGGGTTTTGCATGTTGCCCATAGAAGCATTTCAATGTTCTCTTACCTGTCCATGCACATTAGGACATTTAGAGGCAGAAAAAAAAACCTTTCTAGTTTGCGTTTTTGAAAGTAGTTTTCTGGCAAAAAAAGCCCCCCCACTAAACTCCTGTTAAAAAGTGCTCTGTGTGAGTATTCTTTTCTGCCAAAAGAACTGGCATTCTTTTAAGCAAAGTGTGCACGGACCCTTGAACTGACTAGTAGATTTAGATGGACTTTACATAAGTGACTAACAATGTAAAGTCCAACTCCAGCTAACACTTTTTAAGCAGTTACAGCAATAGTTTTTTTCCTTTTGGGATTAAGATTTTACATAAATAAAAGCTTACCATTGTAAGCACTCCTGTTAGTAGTAAATAGTTTGTCTCCACCCTCTACCTGCCTTTTTTGCTGTACAGCTTGGCCAGTTAAATGAAGATGAAAAATAACAGAAGCACTGGCTGGATCACCAGATGATAAACTATGTTACGGGGGTCTCAGAAAAACAAAAACAGCTGTGTTAAAGCTAGTGAAAGACTGTCATATATGCATTTTTTTCTATTTTGGCCATAGTGTTAGTTTAAGGCTGCAGTTGTGTAAGGCAGGAGTTCAAATGTATTTAAAAATCTTGTTTCTTCAGGAAATTTAGCCCAGGCAGAAGCTATTGGAAGAGAAGCCTTAAAGCTGTTGCCACGTGACCACTCCATCACATTTTCTTTAGCCAATGTACTGGGAAAAGCAGAGAAATATAAGGTGGGTCTAATGTCTTATATCTACTACACACGTTTATCAAACCATCTTTGTCTCTACAAATGTTTTTCTCATAACAGAGCTATGTTTAAATAATTGTGCTATGATAGTATGGTTTCTAGAACAAATCTAAACATTATAATGCTAAAATAAAAGAAGCTGCAAGAGGGTAACTGTACAAACACATTGGCTTATAATATATCCAGGGACATCAAGCAGCATTTCAAATGTAACCTCTTAACTCTTTCTTTTATTCCCTATGCTTTGAGAGCAGTAACCTTTTTTCTCAGTCCTGATCTTATCTCTAATGTGTAAGAAGAGCTCAAAAAGATTCAGAGTACTTTCACGGATGGTATTTCCTTGCCTTGCAGCAAGTACGACTTCCAAGTGCACCAAGAATCCCTGGCTCTGGTGACAATCAGTCCAGTTTGTTGAACCCGGAAGCCAGTAGGTCTATGTGTCCCTCACATGCAATGGAGAACACACCTCTGGGTGAAGAGACCATGCTCCGGAATCCAAGAGTTGACAATCGAGCAAGTTCACCTGCCAATTTTCCATGTCTGGGCTGTGCGTGGTGGTCAGGCCTGGAAAAATAGGATTTTTTGTTAATCACTGTAAAGTCCTGTTCTCTGTGTTCATTGGAGAACACAGCTCTTCTATTCTTGACCATAGGGCATAGTAGGACACTAGGCAGAAAAATAACAAAGCACTGCCTAACTGCAGTCCTAGCTGGTATAACACCCCTCTTTGCTGTAGGAAAGCCAGTTATTTCTGACTAGTGTTTCAGGAGTAAGGACCTTGTTTCATAGCCTTTTGTCCTTTTTTTTTCTATTTTCTTGGAATTTTTTCCTGTGGAGATTTTCAGTCAACAGCCATGCTGGCTAATCTAGATCCAGTGGTCACCTCAGTTTGGCCAACAAGCGCACACACACCTTTTGCTATACACTGGGTCCACTGTGACAGCCCCATCCTGGACCGGGGTGGTCACCAAGTTAACTGTTTCGCAGGGATACATGTGACCTCCGTTCGTGTCACATTGTTACCATGACCAACAGCCCCCCACTTTGGTGGTGAGGAGATGTTACCCGCAGCCTCTGTGTATTGGTAAGTAGATGCCCCCCCTCCCTCCCTGGGCATACGTGGGGCATGGGTACTGCCTGGGGAAGTCTGTCCCTACAGGTTTCTCCTCCAGGTCTGTTCCCCCACTCTCTCCAAGTTCTGAGCTTTGTGAGGCCTGCAGTACTTTCCTTTAGGATTCATCTGTGCAAAACCGGCATGTCATCCCTATACTGAAGGAGGCGCACAGTTCTGCTCACAGCTTGATTCATTTTATTTCTAGTAAGTGCATATTGGTGGAGGATTGTCACAGAAGTCTTTTCCACATGGATATCCGTTCACCTCATGATTTTTTGTGAATACAGTTGCAGTTCAAGGATCATTTGCTACAATAAAGGACACTTCACTTGGGACTTTTTTTGATTGTTCAGTATTATTTGTTCATACATGTTTATTACTTTGACAGATGTTTACACTTACATAATGGTATATATATATAGTGCTGCACTCTTTATTATTGTTTGTTGATTTGTTCCATAATGTGGGGGAGATCCCTTCCCATGGCACTGCTAAGCAATTCCTGCAGGTGATGTTTGCAATAATGCTCAGATGTGGATCTCCTGCTGTCTCACCTCAATAGGAAGGTGCTATAATACTATAGAATAGGAAGGTTCTTCCTCATCAACTGAGCAGGGTGGAAGCTAAAAGGTTTTCAGCCTCTCTGGTGACTAGCTGTCGTGGTTGCCCCCTGAATACTACCTCTTCACACCGGCTGAATGCAAATGTGCCTAGACCCCAAGTGGCCACACATTTGCGTTCTATTAAAAAAGAACATATGTGGTGAGAGCGCGTGCCCTGCGTGCTCCCAGCACATATGTCTGGTACTCACGGAAAGGTCCTGATCTCCTCTTTCGATCAGGACCTTTCCCGGTCATGTGATTGCGTGTCACAGCGGTCACATGACCCTAAGCCCCGCCTCCCGGCTTCTGAAACCCTTAAAGGGCCGGGAGGCGCTGGCGCCAAGGGGTTAAGGAAGACTTTCTGTACCAAGGACCGTTCTTCCACCCTATTTCACTGTCTCTGGCTTTGACTGCATGGGTATTGAAAGCCTGGTTCTGGAATTCAGGTTTTCAGATTTTGGTGATCCTGACAATGTTGAAGGTGTGCAATTTTCTTTATGGGAGGCTCACATCGCCTGGTGCGAGACTCTGGGTGTCCATCCACACCGCTTCTGGTTGGTTTGAGTTTTGATCTTCTCCAAAGGGACATTGAACAAAAGCTTGCCTTCAGTACTATTGAAGACCAGGTTTCTGCTGTGGCAATCTTCTTTTGTGACCCTTGGTAACACACTCCTTGATTCATACCTTCATCCAAGGGGTTCACCATGTGGCACTTCCTGTGCATCCCCTTTGCCGCTGTGGGACCTGAGCTTGGTTCATTCGATCCTTAAGAAGCCCCCTATGAGGGGATTTAGGATATTACCTTACTGATGCTATTTCAGAAAGTTGCCCTTTTTGATCACCTTCATTTCCGCACAGTGGGTGTCTGTGACCTTCTTATGTATGTTTTTCTTAAGGGATAAGGGGATCCTCTGTCCATATCCCTTATCCTTTCCATAGGTGGTGCTGGATTTCCACCTGCTGAGGACTTTGTCCTGCTTTTTTTATGTCCACAACTTTTGCACCCTGAGGAGATTGCACTGCTCTCATTGGATGCGTTCTGGGTTCTTCCTCTTTTGTGATCATGGGTGCCCCTTGGAATTACCTGGTGTCCTGCTCTGCCACTATTTCCTGAGGGATTCGGCAGACAGTTGTTTTAGGTTTTTACCACTGAGGGTCGGGCCCTGCCTCTCCTTATCATGGCACTCTTCTGCAGAGCAATTGGTGCCTATTAGACTTTCCAATATCAGGTGTTTGTATGCCTGTGTTTTGAGTTTGTAAGATAGTTGTCAGTCTGCAGTTTTATCGATATTTACTATGTGTATGTGTTCGCATCCTCAGATGCTTGTTTGGCCGCAAGGTTTTGCAGGTTGTTGTTCATGGTTCCTTGGTCCTTTGTGAGGGATTTTGTGTTGGTGGTTGGCATGTTTGCCTGGTTCCTCCTGTTTTTTGTTTGCCCACCCCTCATTGAGACACTGCTTTGGGACATCCCTATAGTCAAGAAAATAAGAGCTGTGTCTGTCTGTCAATGAAGGTAAGATAAAACTGGATTTTTTGTTACTCACCTTAAAATCCCTTCTTCTGAGTTCATTGATGGATACAGCACCCATCCCTCTTCCTGAGTTTTTTTCCTCTTTTGCTGCTTTGTGACTAACTGGCATGTCTATAGTGGAGAGGGAGTTTATATAAGCTAGGGCTGCCCATAGGCTGTGCTTTGTTCTTTTTCTGCCTAGTGTCCTACTCCTGTAGGTGTTGTTACAACCCTATGGTCAAGAATAGATGTGTCCGCCAATGAACAGAACTTTATGGTGAGTAACAAAACATTTATATTTATATAGAGAACTAAATAGATTATGCATATGATATACATGGTGCATTTGTTGTTCAATATTTAATTTATTTGAACTCCGAAACATATTGTATTTGCTATAACTTCTCAATCTGAACTACTAACATGACTGTTGCAAAATATTAGGCAGATGTTCTACTTTTCACTCACAATGTGAGTAAAAGGTTTACCAAGGCATCCAGTTAATCATATGTAGTGCTCATCCCCAAAAGGAGCCACTGGGTTTGGGTCCCCCTATATCCTGCACAACCAGGCAACATGCATTTTTCCATCTTCCATTCAGAGTCAGTAACCAGTCCATTAGCTTGTTTTTGTTGTTTTATTAGGGGGTAAACAACTTAGATCAGGTTTAGGGGTATACGGGATGCCCAACTTGACTTGCTGTAATAAATCTGAGGACAAACTTCCTACTTCTGTACAAAAAAAGTAGAACCTGAACTTTCTACTCCAGCCAGAGTGGCACAGTCTCTCAATGAAACAATAGCACAGTCTCTGTGAGGAGCACCTGGTTCCCTCTAAGTGAAATCTCTTCAGACCCAGCTAGGAAATGTCCATCCACCTGGCTGTCTTTTGAAACGTATCCTGGAGCAAGAGGTTCCAAAACAGGCATGCAGCACTGTCTCAGGGAGAACTGGTTAAGAATTGCACCTAGCAGCCCTCTCTCCTGTAGACCCCAGGGGTGTAGAGGTACTCACACTGCCCTTGTATCCTGTAGCTCTGGGTAAACTACATTTAGGCCTCTCACTGAGACAGTTTCTGCCCCCGCTTGCAGGCTGTCCTTCCCCAGTGGACTGTAAGACAGTGGCGCTCCCTCTGTCATCCTCCTTTCCTTGCCTCCAGCCTGGAGGCAGAACCTCCCTTCTCTGTGGTCCCTTCCCAGGCTACACAGCAGCACCTTCAGTAATCCATCTTGCATCTGACTATCCTTGCTGGCAGGCTCTTCCATATATATGGGCTGCTCTTCCCACAATGCCAGGACCTCCTGCCTGGGATTGGTCCGACTCCCATGAATATGCAGATAAAGGTCTCCACCACTCTGCCCACTATCTTCTGGAAGTTTCTAGGGGGAGGTGATAGAGGCCCAACCTGCTGATTCATTCAGCCTTACCTGGACTTGACCCCTACTCAGACATGCTCACTCCAACTAGTGAGTGGGCCATTAAAATTTCCTAACTATCTAAAAACACTAGAGGGTCCCACACATATGTTTTAGCTGCTTGGTATTCTACACAGTTGATTGCTGCTGGTAGCTGCACAACATTGCTGGTTATGCAAACTCCACACATACAGCTACATACAGCATCAAGTCATATGTACAGTTTTTGAAGATAAAAAGGTAGCTTAATTTTACTGTTTCAGCTGATTTGACTGTGTTCTTTAATATCCTTCTTCGTATTTTAGAAATATGTGCAAGATGTTCATTTAATTTTGTGATGCTTTGAAAACTTTCTGCAATGCATTGTAGATGGTTTGGCCACATGAGGGCAGTGTTTTTTAATTGTCTTTTGGGTAAAATTGTATTTTACATGATATCTACCAACATTTTGAACTTTATACTGATATTTATTATTGGTTAGCTTGGTATGTTTTATTTGAATATTTGCAAATTATATATTTTTTTTATAAGTTCTCTATAGTTATGAGATACAAATAAAAATGGTCATTTACTTTTGCTTTCTAACAAAATGTACTGAAACCTCTGAGAGATATGCTATTGTCTTATTTTAGGAGTCTGAAGGTTTGTTCCTTAGAGCTATTGAGGCCAACCCCTCTTCCGCAAGTTATCATGGCAATTTGGGTAAGGCTTTGATTCCATCATTAATATATTCTTTAACGGAAAAAATGTCACTCTCTAGACATTAACTGTGAGATATTTTCACAGTGATGGAGTGGAAAATTAATTATCAAACAATGTCAAGAAACAATTGTAAAAAGGCATATGTTTTGCAGTTCTTTCTCACTGTGTTGTAATTGAAAAGGGTAAAATCAATTTCAATCAAATATATGTGTGCACAAAAGACACAGCGATTGGAGTGAAGCCTTTTCCTTTATGAGGAGATGACTGTTATAACTGTAAAGACCCCTGATGCAGATGCTTTGTTTAGGAAACCCCATGAATAGAATTAAAAAATAGAAGAGGACTTTTGAGGCCTGCTTTTTCTTACAGTAGAATTCTGTCAAAGTTTTCAAGACATGCTGAGTTAAAAAGCATTGCAGAGAAGGTGGACAGGGCAAAACATAGATCCTTAGGTCAATGTAATAATTAGTATATATTGTGCTAATCATCCCAAACTGTCAAAAAAACTATTTTTGATTTTGGACATATAAAAAAAAAAGTTTTAAATATATTTTAGCAGAAATCTTTTTATATCAAATTATGTGAAAATTCCAAAGAAATTTAGCCCTTAATAGGCATGTTTACTTCCAAAAAGTCTATAAAATTATTGGACACTGAGAGAAATGTTCTGTATTGCTTTTAGTATACGTTTATTCGAGTCATGTGTGACTAACCTAAGTACTGAGCACTTCTAGCTAACTTGTAGGAAAATCTCTGTGCATTAACTGTTGATCCTGCTATAACAGAATGTCTTAAACAGTTTGAAATATGTTATGAAGGAGGAACAAGGGTTTCAAACTGTTAAAGACCAAGTTAAAACATATTTAATGACTTTCATTTCACCCTTCATCACCAGGCCATTTTACAATTTTCAGTGCTGTGATTGACAATCACTCTGCCATGCAACACTGTACCCAAATTAATTCTATGTCTTTTGTTTTTGTTTTTTTTGGTTTGAGACAGAGCTTTCTTTTGGTGGTATTTAACCAATTCAGGTTTCAGCGCTCTCACACTTTGAATGACAATTGCGCGGTCATACAACATTGTACCCAGACTAAAATGTTATCATTTTCTTCACACAACTAGAGCTTTCTTTTGGTGGTATTTAATCACCGCCGGGGTTTTTATTTTTTGCTAAATTAACAAAAAAAGACCGAAAATGTTGAAAAAAACACGTTTTTCTTTGTTTCTGTTATAAAAATTTGCAAATAAATAATTGTTCTTCATAAATTTAGGCCGAGATGTATTCTACTACATGTCTTTGGTGAAAATAACCCAAATTAGGGTGTATTTTTTAGTTTGTAGGAAAGTTATAGAGTTCACAAACTATGGTATACATCTGAATATTGATCAATCCTGAAGTACTGACAGCCAATCTAATTTCTTGAGGTCCAAGAATGTCAGAACAGTACAGATATCCCCAAAATGACCCCTTTTTGCAAAGTAGACAGTCTGACGTACTTCATAGGAGGCATGGCAAGTTTTTTGAAGTTGTATTTTTTTTGTCATAATTTTTCGGAAAATGAAAAAATAAAAAAAAATATTTTCACTATTTTTTTTTACATACTGTCACCAGTGCAGTACAGCGTCGTCATATAACTGGCATGGCGGTGATCAGGGACATTGGTGACCATGTGGAAAAAAATTTTTTTTTTTTTTTGTATTTAAATTTTTTATTACATTTTTTTTTCTTTTTTTTTAAGTTTTTCTTTTCATATTTCACTATGTCCAGAGTAGTACAATGTTACCATAGTAACATTGTACTACTTTGGGGAAGTAATCAGTATTTTCTTTTTTTTTTTTTTTTTTTTTACACAATTTGCTTATAGCAAAGAATTACTTTGCTATAAGCAAGCATTTACCTGAATGACATTGATTCATTCAGGGGTTTATTTATTTATTTATTTTTTTGTGCTTAGCTGTGATTTGGCCACAGCTAATCACATGACATGTGCATGTGATTAGCTGTGACCATTCACAGCTAGACACTAGTATACAATGGGTGGCATGAATGAAGACATCCATTGTATACAACTGTCATGTGACCTGCTGTGATTGGTCACAGCAGGTCACACGTATCGGCAACCGGGCTGATAATCAGATCTGTCATCGGCCATGTCCGAGGTACATGGCCGGTGACAGATCGCGCCACTGCGCGGCTCTGCAAGCGTGCGAACTGTGCATGTGTGGGAGTACGCCATATGGCGGCCCCCCGGAAAGCTAGTGCATTTTTCTGGACGCCATAGGCTATTGGCCGGGCGTCAAATGGTTACTAACTGCCGTTTTCTTTCTTTTTTACTATAAGAAGGAATCAAAGACCCATTTCCCTTACTTTATGTTAAAATAAAAATATCAGAATAGTTCAAAAACCCTCAAAATAACCCTGTTTTGGACAGTAGACACCCAAAGGTGATATCATTTTTTGCAACTTTTTTCTTTTGGAAATGAAGAAAAATGCCAGTATTGAGGGGGTCAAACACAGGGCTTGAGAACAGTGAACTAGATACAGTGATGTACAGGTCATACACAGAAGAAGGAAATACGTGAAGGGGTTAATGTACTGATCACATACAGTGGCAAGATAGAGATGGATGGGGTCATTGTTCAGATGTACAAGATATAGGAGGTGAAAGGGTTAATATAAAGATCACATGGATATCGTATGTGTAGAAGAGGAGGGGGGCACGAAAAGGGTTTAAAAAAAAAAAATCCCTGTGTCACTGCAAAAGAATGAATGAATTTGCAGCTGCTGATTCATTCATTATTTCCTCAGTCACAAGTACTCAATATCTTTCCTTCCCCTGTTGTAGGGGGAAGGGGAGGAACCAACATTGTAAACAGTACCATGTGATTGTTGTGATGACCGCTCACAGCGGCCAGCTTGGTACAGTGTCTCTGTGTACAAAGCCATCTAATGACAGCTCAGTGCACAGCGATTACCAGGTGGATCATCACGCACTCTCTGCTCCTCACAAGACCTCCTTCTCTCTAGTTCCCTGGTCTCCTCCTCCCATGCCCGCCTCCAGGACTTCTCCAGGTTGTCACCCATCCTCTGGAACTCCCTGCCCCAACCCATCAGATTATCACCTACTCTCCTCTCCTTTAGGCGCACCCTGAAAACCCATCTCTTCAGGGAAGCCTACCTGACCCCCTGCTAACCTGCCGACCTCCTCCACTCTTCCTACCACTCCATCCCCACAGCTATCTCCTCCTGTACCACTATCCCCTCCCTCCTAGATTGTAAGCTCGAAATAGCAGGGCCCTCGATCCCCTCATGTTTTGCATTGTATTGGTATTGTTCTGTCACATGTTCTGTCCCCCTTTGTAATGTACAGCGCTGAGCGAACTATTGGCGCTTTATAAATACTGTATAATAATAATAATAACCAAGTGCGGAAAACTGTAGCAAACATTGTTTACATAATAAATCCATGTGCTTTTCATTCTAAGGTGTTTTAAAATACAGTAGTTACAGCTTAGTTTATGATTTGCAATATAAAGTATGGGTAGTAAGGTGACAAATGTAAACGTGTGTTTGGAATATACTTTTTTTCTTCAAAATGCATGTTAACGAAAAATTTGTGATTATCCTAAATACTAAAATGTGTAATGTGTTTCAGCTGTTCTTTACCATCGCTGGGGACATCTGGACCTGGCCAAAAAATACTATGAAATTTCCATGAAGCTTGACCCTTCTGCTCAGGGGACCAAAGAGAACTACAATCTTCTGAAACGAAAGCTGGAACAGAGAGGCCATATGTGAAGCACAATCAAGATAGGGGAGCAGGCCAGGAACACTACAGCCATTTGCAGACACATCTGGTACTGAAATGGTGTCCGCTTTATGATTGCACCGAAAATCACCTTGTTTCTTTCTATTTTGCATAGATGTTTTTCAGCAGGCCCAAAATAATAGCTACCAAGCCATTAATATGCGTTTGCTATTTTGCCCAAAAGCATGGAATATGAAATAAGAACCTTTTTCTGGAAAGTAGCACAACGTCCTACGCCAGTGGCACCAATGATTTAAACAACTTGTACTGTTAACATTATTTATTTTGTCTTTTTTAATGTTTGTTGCATGTGTCTTTTATGCAGATTGTTATAAGGATACAACATGCTTTACATTAAAGTGGTTACAAACTAGTGCATAGACCCAGTGAAGTGACTAGCATTAGGTGATACACAGATAATAAACAAATCCTCCTACATAAGATTTAGCTGTGTATCTGCAGCTATCTCCTCTGTAGATCATTCTGAAAACTAAGCGGAAAGGATTTCTCCTCAGTTTTATCACCAGGGTACAGGGATCTGATGAAAGCTGATAGCTCTAAGCCCAGTCTGGAGGGAGGGAATACACCACCATTTTTACAGTACAAAGAAAAAGCACAGCTGTAAATATGAGTCACTGCAGCTTCCTCCACGTCACCATTTTAACTCTTGGCGTCGGGAAAAGGTGCCTCATGCTAGTAACAGAAGAACTAGGCAGCAGAGAGAAATGACACTCAGAGCTACGGAGAAAGACAAGTACGCACTATGGAAGGATGTCCTTTTTCTTTCATGTCTGAGGTTTACAACCACTTTAAAGGTGTGAAGATTTTACCTGAGCATCTGAACCTAAGACTGCATCCTTTACTTGTAGACAACTGTTTTTTGTTTTTTCATTTTTTAAATAATACCCTGTTATAGTTCCAGCAGTCCTGTAACTGAGTAATCCAAGGCATTTTATGGACATAACTGCATATATATTTGATTTCTTTAGAAATTGTATGTACTTAAATGTTCATCTACTTTGTCATCTTTTTTTTTTTTTGTGCAGGGCGGTTTCACTTTTAGTAATTGTAAAATAACCTGAAACCACTTCTTAGAATTGTTACACACCTCTGCCTTTCTTGCACCTTAGCATTCCACAGTGTGTGTGTAATCTGTGATATGTCATTTTGTTATTGAAGTGTGTCACTATGTTTAGCATAACTGTAAGCATGTAAAAATTAAAATAATTTTATTACCTTCTTAATGTTAATGCTATTATTTACCAAAATCAATGAATCAGCCTCCCAAAACTCAATGTCTTATTGTGTGTAGGAAAATCAGAAATTTGACCTACCTTTAAATTCTGTACAATACAGGACACAGGATCCGTATTCATAGACCATGGGTTTTACACTACTACGTTCTGGTGACTTGATGCTGGCAAAACCTTTGCTGGGAATACCCTGCAGTGTACCCTTATCCAACCCCAATTCCCAAAAAGTTGGGACATTGTGTAATATATACATAAAAACAGAATGCAATTATTTGCATATCCATAACCCATAATTTATTCACAATAGAAAACATATCAAATGTTTAAAGTGTTACTAAACCCAGGCCCCTGCATTCACTATATCTTTTCTCCCACAGTACACACAACATGGAAATGCAATTATTTTAGGAAATATAAACTGCTAAATACCTTTTCTCACTAGCAGTATATAGCAGTCTTGTGACTTCTATCAGTGTCCAGCTGAGCACTGGTTAATGATTGTAGGAGGAGTTTTCATTCTCTGATTGTCTTATAAAACTGCACAACCCCTGACCCTCTGTCTGGATAGTGCTGATCACATGTACTTTCTCAAGGAAAAAAAAACTCCACCAATACACAGCAAACTGAGCATGTGAAGAGTGCCCCCTAGGCTCTGATCTATCAGTAGATAGATTGGGAGGATCAGAGAAGATAGGATCAAACAGCCTTTTTACACAATGCAGAGGATTAACCCCTTAGGTTCCACAGTGAGTGTAACAAGCATACTTTACTGCATATACAGACTGATTTTACTGTTGTGCATTTAGCAACATTTTAAACTGAGAAAATAAAACTAAGAAAAAATAAGTTTTTTTTTTTTAAATTGGTGACAGCAGAACATCTCAAACATTTTGGGACAGGGCCATGTTTACCATGAAGTAGCATCTCCTTTTAACAAAACTCTGTAAGTGACCGGGAACTGAGGAGACCAGTTGCTGGAATGTGGGCAGAAGAATGTTGTTCCATTCTTGCCTGATATATAATTCTAACTGCTCAACAGCCCTTGGTCTTTTTTGTCATATTTTTCATTTTAAGATGCATCAAATATTGTAAATGGTGAAAAGTCTGGACTGCAGGCAAGCTAACTAAACGCCCAGACTCTTCTATTATGAAGCCATTGCCCTGTTGAAATATTTAAGGCCTTACCTGAAAAAGATGTCATCAGGATGGAAGCACATGTTGCTCTAAAACCTGGCTATATGTTTCAGCATTGCTGGTTCCTCTCCAGATGTGCAAGCTGCTATTCCATATGCACTAATGCACCCCCATACCATTTCACAGGCCGGAAGGTCCCTCTCCACTTTAGTCCATAGGATGCAGCATCAATACTTGCCAAAAATATTGTTAAAGTTTAATTAATTTGACCACAGAACAGTTTTCTCCTTCCCAACAGACCATTTTAAATGAGCTTTGGTCCTGAGAAGATGGTGGCATTTGTGGATCATTTTCAGATAGGTTGGACGTGGTCCCTGTACTCCTTTGCTAACAGCAGCTTGAACAGGGAGCCCCGCTGCTGGTGCTAGGAGGGGCATCAGGCCGTGGTAAAGTGCTGCCGGCTATGGAGTGTCACACCTGTGGGGGTTCCTTGGCGTCTGCTGGCAGGGATAAAATCCTTCCATGGTGGCTGGTGGGGATGATGGCGATGGATAGAGCTGTGGATACTGCTAAAGGGAGCGGTGCTGGTCTCCATACTTTTTACCAGCGCTACGTGGTCAGTGTGTGCGGGCCAGCGTGGAGCAAATGCTGCGGCCTGCTCTGAGCATGTGCAGGACCGCTCGGCCAACCAGGAGAAGGGAGGAGGGGCCAGGCTTAAGGGAGCCAAAATTTAAAGATGCTTCTGGCTGAAGCATCTGGCTCCTATGTGACTGTGTGCTCCTGGAGCCTGCCTGTGCCTGCTATTCCCTCTCCAAACATGCATTGCACCTGCAAGGCTCTTCTCCTGCATTGCTCTGCCTCATGCTCTTGGTTTTGTCCTTTTACAGCAGTGATAACATGCCTACCCCCTCTAAACACCAGCATTCTCAGAGAAAGTAGAGGAGATGTCGCCAGATGCACATATTCTTTTTGTTATTTTTCAAGTCAATGACTTATTTTTAATTTTTTTTTGTCTGTGCTGCCCCAGCTCCTCGGGTCTTGGTCATGATCCTTCCCAACAACAGAGGCCTTGCGTTCCCATTCAGCCTCTAGGGGTCAGTGCTCCCCATCACGATACAGCAGAGATCCGCATCATGACCAACCCAGACCAGGAGGATGCCGGGCATGCCCCACGCTGGGCAAGATGGCTTGTGAGATTTGCTTCAAAGAAGCAACCAAACACCAAGAACCCAATAAGGCGGAGATGGTATCGCTAATGAAGCAGGCATTTGAGGAGATGCTAAAGGCGTTTGCATCGCGGTCACAGCCATCAGCTGCCCCAGTTATGTCCACCTCACACTGCTTGTCTCCGCAGATGCCGCCAGCTAGTCAAGTGATGCCAGAGGCCCAGGAACCTTCGGCCTCAGATGCTGTTTCCTCAGAGGAGGATGAGGGCCATTATGACGGTTTTGATTTTGCCTTGGTCCTGAAAGATATCCAGTTTCTTGTTGAATCTGGATACCCACATCTGGTGTTCCCCATTTCTGATAGAGCATCAGGCGTTCTGCCGTGGCAGTTTTTGACTGTACCCTTACTGGGTGATTGTGTATGAGAGGGGTCCAGGACAGTCAGTCTCACAGCTGGCAACCATCATTAACACCTCCCAGGGAGAGGAGAAGAATGAGTTTTTTGGATTGTAGACATTTTATAGACAAGTTGGAAATTCACCAACCCAGAGAGATTTTTTGCCAGACTGGATAAAGTGGTGGAAAATCCAGAGAGAAGATATGTTTGTCTCATGTCACGAGACTGCTTGGCTGCAAACAGTGGAACTGAGGAAATGGAACCACCTCAAAAGCAGCCACCATGAGACCCAGGGCCCTCATTCAGAAGCAAATCGAGGGATGCCTGAGGCTGTACTGAGAGTCAGACAGTTGGAAGTTAGAGAAGCAGCCTTTTCCTGGAGAAGGAAGGGTATGCCTGGGCCATGTCTAAAATCAGTCCCGGATTCTTTAGGCCAGCCTTTCTCAACTGGGGTGCCACCTGAGGTCCTCAGGGATGTCGTGGCAACCCGGCTGAGAGAGGCATTCACATCACAGCCGAGCTTCCGCTCCAGCCGAACATCGGTATATCTGGAGCTTGGCCACAATAGTTTTGTGTAGCTCAGAGGAAGAGGGAGGCCATAGGTTGTTTTTGTGGGGTAGAAGTACTTTCCCCCCAGTAACTTCCTTGCTAAATGTATCAAGAGATTCATCAGACAGGTGTTTACCATAGAAGGGCAGGAATAATAGACTCCATTTACATACAGGATCAGCAGACCAAGGCTGTAACCACAAAGGGCACTGTAATCCTAGGGGAATTTTATATATATATATATATATATATATATATATATCTATCTATCAGTGCTGAAGGCATGAGCTGCAATTGTCCTAACAGGTTCAGCTAGGTACTGAACCTTTTAGAAGCCAGCCTTGGTTCCATCTCTGTGACTGGCGTATTGCTTTAGTCCTAGGTAAAGCTCAGGTCAAGGAACTACATCGGCAGCAGAATGGCCTGCCTCTTCAGGCCTAAGTGAAATCCCTGAGGATTTAAAGTTGCTGATAAACATGTTGACCCCTTGGGATTAGTTTTCTCTGATCTACGTCTTCCCTCCATTCCAACTCCTTCCTCTTCTGTTATGCAGGATAAGATCGATGACATTCTGATTATTATCTCATTGGCATGTCCAAAAATAACATGGTTTTCACACATTGTAAATTTCTTTGCTGAGGAGCATGGGCTCATCCATATCAGAAAGACTTGCTGTCGCAGAGTCTAATTTTCAATTCTGTTTTATGGTCACTTTGACGCTATGGCTGTTGAAGCCCAAGTCCTGAGGGACAGGGTTCTGACTGTGATTCCTACTTTTCTCAGGACTAGGTCAACATCCATCGTACCTGGAAGGCTTATTTCACCTGGTGTGAAGCTCATAAACTCCATTCTCAACAGTATCTTGTGGGGAATATTTTAGCCTTTCTCCAGTCTGGTGTAGTGATATCTAGCTTTGAGTACTCTTAAAGGTCAACTTTGGGCATGCTTTTTCAGAGACCTATTTCTTATTTAAAGCATTTGCACAGGGTTTCACACTTTTTCTCCTCTTGGGCCACCTCATTCTCTGTGGAAGTTTAATTTTGTCTTATTGGATTTGGAGTCTTTTCCCTTTGAACCCCTTTGAGAGATTCTCCTTTCATTTCTTACACTCAAGGTGGTCTTTTTAGTGGCCATTACCTCAGCTCACATGGTATTGGAGTTGCCTGCCCTTTCCTTGTTCTTCACTGGGATAAGGAGGTGCTTTGATCCATTTTCTTGTCTAAGGTGGTTTCTTCATTCCATTTGATATAGGACATTGTGTTGCCATCCTTCGGTCTTAATCCTAAGCATCCTAAGAACAAGGTGCTTCACTACTGTGTTGTTCGCGCTTATCTGAAGTCTACAGCTTTACTCTGACAATCTGTGTTTGCTCTGAGGGTCCACGCAAGGGTCAGGCTGTTTCTCAATCCACTATATCCTGGTGGATTTGTCTCTTAATACCTTTTAAATTCTACCAGGTTGATGTTTATACATCTGCTGATGCCAGTTTCAGGCAGAAGGACATGCAAGCAGCCTTGCACTGGGGTACCCCCTTTTCTGTTTGAGGATTTTGAGCTTGTTTGCCTAGTTGCTGTGGTGCCTTCCCCTCGTGTTCATTGCTTTGTGACATTCCCTCTGTGTCCTGTGAAGTATGATTTTTGGTTTATCTGTAAAATCCTTTTCTTGGAGTACATCACAGAACACAAAGATCCCTCCACTCTTGCTTGTGTTCCTTACAGTCCTTACTGGCTGAGCTTTCTTGCAGTGTTATGCGTGCAGTTTGCAGGAACCATCTTGCAGCATCTAGGAGTTTCAGCAGGATGGCTTCAGGATGATACCGTATCCCCAGCTATCAGCAGGGTGGTGTTATGTGAAGAGGAGTCTTCTCCAGGATTGCTCCAGCCATTGACGGGTTTTCTGTTTGACCGCATGCCGTGCTATCAGCGGGTGGCCTATAATGTGCTCAACGTGTTTGTAGCAGCTGCCCTGTCCTGGGATCTGGAACACGAGTGCCATTTTTTCAGGCAGCTTTGTGGTATTTATCTGTTAATTTTTTCTTTTCAGAAGTTTCTTCTTTCCCGTGTTTTCCATGGCTCTAGTGTGAGGGTCCTTTCATCGCTGCTAGAACACATCTACTTTTCATTCAGCCTCAATGCCAGTCTGCACCTGCACAGTGGCTCTGGTAGCTCAGCTGCATATGCATATTAGCATGGCTCAGACCGAGGCTGGGTTTGTGCATATGCAGTTTAATGCCATGATCCCGGCTCTGCAGGCACAATGGAGTGGCTGGAGTTAGTCTGGCCTAGGTTGCAAAATTGCACATATGCAGGACACATTCACAGGGTTGCTGTCCTGGCCAGCAGGGGATGTATGCGAGAGGTATAGCTGTCAGATGGTGGTTTGTTTTTGGTGTACAGTGTTGCTGTGCTAGGACTTCTCCCCATAGGATTAGCTGCCTTAGGCAAGGTTGGCTTTATTTTGTGTGGCCTGTATGGTGTTTTTGCTTACAAGTTCCTGTCTCAGTCCCTACTTCCTTGTGTTGGTACACAGCTACTTTCATTTTGCAGCCCTTGTCTTCTCCAAGTGCATCCATGGATCTGTCACCACCCCATGTGGCCAGCCCTTGCATAACAGGTAGGCTTTTGGCTGTTCTTCTGTGTGGTTTTTTTTTTTTGTGGAGGGGAGTGGTTCTTAATGGGCTCTTCCATTGTAGCCCCTCCAGGTCCAATCACCAATACTTCTCTGTAGTGGAAAGGGATCTTGCCAGTGCCCTGAGCCAGATCTCCATCCAGAGCAAGGCTTCACAATTTTCCTTCTAGATTTAGGCAGTACAGGAGAAGCTCTAGCTCTTCCTCCAGACACCATTCTCACTGCCATTATGATTGCCCTAATGATGAGACTTGCTGGGTGTGTGGAGCACAAGCCTTTGCAAGAAAAACCCTGTGTGAAGCATGTCTCCCGCAGGCAGTTGGGAGACCAGGAGGAAGACAACCAGCAGATTGTTGCTATGGTCAAGCAGGTGGTTCAAGAGTGAAAGGAATGTAATGTGAGTTGCTTAGTGCAGATTCTAGTCATGGCTTTTTCTCCCTCTGGAACCCAGTCCAGTAGCATCTGAGAGTGAAGAGGCAGAAGTGGATGAGATATGCAGAATTCAACTTCTTCCTTGCATGCCCTTTAATAAGGGCAGTCGAGGAGAGCTTAAAGCATCTTAAAAAGGGGCATTGCAATTTTCCATTATGGTCTGAGCTCAAAGATATCATTATGGAAGAATGGTGCAAGACTGAGTTAAAAATGTTGCTTCAGTGCTTATGATGCTTTATCCCTTCAGAGACCTGTTCAGTACCTGGATCCAGCTCCATGTGTGGATGCGGTCCTCATGGGGTTGGGTAAACATATTACCTTACCTCTGGAGGATGCTGTGTCATTCCACAATGGTCTTGATAGATGCATTGATACTGACCTCAAGATGATCTATGTGGCTGCAAGGGCAGCTTGTGGCGGCATTGGCCCTAGCAGCCATGTCCAAGGTATTGAAGTCTGGACAGAGAATGACAAATCTGTGTTGAAGAGCACGTTCCTATAGACCAGGCCAGGAGCACAGGAAGAATTAGAAGAGAGGTTAGTCATCTTTCCAGAAGTCTGCCAAGAGTTCCACTTCAGGTATTGTGGTCATGCCTGCCCAGACATGCTTTGTAGGAGCCCAGTTGCTTATTTTTCAGGCATGTGTGGGTGGCCTGGATCTCAGACGCATGGACCATCACAACAGTCTCTTCAAGTAATGCTTGAGCCTTCAGCCATCCACTATGCCTCAAATTCATGCCAACACAGTTGCCTCATGCCAGCAGAAAAGGCAGACTCTCCTCTCCTCCATCAAGTCTTTAGTGGTGCAAGGCACAGTGGTGCCAGTTCCATGTTTCAGGGCATGTATTTGCCACTCTTTATGATGAGGAAAAAGTCTGAATCCTGGAGGCCTGTCATTGACCTCACACACCTGAACAGGTTCATTCAGAAGGAAAAGTTAAACTTGGAAACATAATACTCCATCCAACGGGCAGTTCAGCTAGGCTTGTTTCTATAGTTCTAAAAGATTTCCTATTTTCATATTCCTGATTCTTTCTAAACATTTCTCTGCTTTTCAGTTGGGCAGGAGCATCTGCAATTCACATGCCTACCATTCAGGTTCCCTACTCCCCCTTAGGGGTTCACCAAGGTCTTTAACGCACATCTTCATCAATATCTAGATGACCTTCTCCTTCTCTCTCAAGACAGAGAGCAACTTCTGAATTACAGGGCCAGGTTCTCAAACCCCTCCAAGATTTTTTCTGGTTGATAAATCTGTAAAAGAGCTGATGTCTACGCAATCCCATTTATATCTCAGAGCTCAGTGCAATACAATAGCGTTGCCATCACAGACGGGCCCAGTAAAGTGAGACTGGTTTGCCCTGGCCCATTCCTCCTCTCACCTTTGGACTTCACAGTGCCTGATGATTATTGAGACTATGGTATGCCCAGCACCTGATCATTGAGACCATGGTATCCACAGCTGTGCCCTTTTCAGAGTTGTTTTCTCCAACAGTGGACATCAGAGGACAAGGCTCAAGTCATCTACATTTCCCAAAAAAAAGGGGAGAGAAGTCTGTGGTGGTGATGACTGCAGAAGAATCTGTTCATCCATTCCCTCATCCTCATCTCATAAGTCACAGTCACAGCCGATGCCAGCAGCAGGAGTTGTGGTGCCCACTACCAGTCAGAAGAAACTCAGAGTTGCTGGAAATTTCCTGCTCATGGAATCACCCCAAATGTTCTGGCGCTATAGGCAGCCCTCTGCTCTCTTCTTCCTTTTTGACACTTCATAAAGGGTGAATCTGTCCTGCTGAGGCCGGACAATACTACTGCTGTTTTCTATATCAAAAAGACAGGGAGGAACTCACAGTCTAAGTCTGCTGAGAAAGGTAGAGCCGATTATGTAGTGGGCACAGCATAATCTCTCCAATATATCTGCTATTTTTTTTCTAGGCATTCAGAGCTCCTAAATAGATTTCCTGACACACTCCCGATTAAACAACATTGACTGATTGCTTCATCTAAACTCCTTTGGGTGCATTCTCTGTCTGGGCGTGTCTCCAGAGGTGACCTTGTTTGCCTCTCTGTGCAACCACAAGCTGGAGGTTTTTTTATAAGAGGGGTCGGTACCTCCAGGCAATGGAAGTGGGAGCACTATCAGAGCAACAGAGGTTCCACAGGATATATGTCTTCCTGCCAATCCAGTCATCTTCAGGTTTCTCAGGAGACTTCATAGAGAGCAGAAGTAGTTGCAGTAATTCAGAGAGTGGAAGTAGTTGCAGTAATTCTATACTGGCCGAACAGGCCCTGGTTTCCTGTGCTGATTCAACTCTGGTATGAAGCAACGCTACCTCTACCTCTCAGATGGAATCTTCTGTCGCAGGGCACAGTATTACACCTGTGTCCAACCTGGCTCCGGCTGATGGTCTAGTTCTTGAGAGGTAAAGGTTAGTGGGTATTGGATGTTACTCCAAAGTCATCTCTACATTAATTAAGCATAGGCCTCAGAGAAAGCCAAGTTTCCCAAAGTGGGACCTCCCACTTGTCCTCGCACTCCTTTCTGGTGCTAGATTTGACCATTCTGTCCAACCCAATCATGGATTTGTCCATCAAGACAGCTTTCCTGGTGGCTATTACATCAGCCAAGAGGGTTCCTGAAATCGGGGTCCTTGGCCATGAGGAGCCTTTCCTGACCTTTTATCTGGACCCAGTGGTTCTGATTCCTATATTAGGCTCTAACCCTAAAATGACTTCTGAGTTTGACAAAAAAACAAAAAATCATGATTCCCCTTTTCAAAATGGCTGAGAGACACAGGGCTCATCCACTGGATGTTGGTGAGAAGCTATAGACTTATCTACAGGCTCCCACCTTGTTTAATGGCCTTGTATATTCAATGTGTGTGTGTAACATGACTCGATGCACATGGATGTGCATGGGTGCGAATGCAGCCTTAATCATAACATTACTTGTTGAGCAAGTGATAAATATTACATTGTGGCTTTTATAAGGCTGTGGACTATGAAGGTCACACTTTTATTTAAAATAAATCAAATAATTGACTATAAGGTTGGACTCCTTTTTTTTTTTTACCTCAGACTCGTTGTGTTTACTGCCTTGTATCCCTATTACACAAATACTGTCCTCATTCTAGAAAAGATTTATGTCTTTCAGGGCATCAACATGTTGATCTTCCTAACATGCACATTCTTCACTGGCACACATTAAACCAAGTATCTTAACCTTGGAGAATTGCAGCTGATAAAATAGCAAAAAGGTACAAAGTGCTGTAAGTCTTTACAACTAATCAGAATGCTACTGCTGTCAGATGATGACATGTAAGCAGATTGGTTCCCTATTTAATAATATGTCCTTATCCTGAATTGCATGTTGGCAAAATCAGTTTCTCCAACTTTGAGTTCAATAGGTGGAAATTCACTGCCTTAAAAAAAATAAATGTGATTACTTGCAGCAGATAGCTGTGAGCTAGATAAATAAAAATGAGTGGGATATCAACCTTAAAGTGGTTGTAAAGACTGGACATTTTTTACCTTAATGCATTCCCTGCATTAAAGTAAATAATGTCCATGTATCTGTATCACCCGCTCACCCCCCTTATACTTACCTGAGCCTGATCTCGATCCAGAGCTGTGCCCATCTGCAGAAGCTCTCTCCACTGTCTCTGCTCTCAGAGGCAGCAGCAGGAAACATTGGCCTTAGTCAATAGGGTTCAATATTGAGTTGGCCCACCCTTTGCAGCTATAACAACTTCAACTCTTCTGGGAAGGCTGTCCACAAGATTTAGGAGTGTGTCTATGGGAATGTTTGACCATTTTTCCAGAAGCGCGTTTGTGAGGTCAAACACTGATGTCGGGCAAGAAGGTCTCCATTATAATTCATCCCAAAGTGGTTCTATCAGGTTGAAGTCAGGACCAGTCAAATTCCTCCACCCCAAACTCGCTCATCCATGTGTTTATGTACCTTGCTTTGAGCACTGGTGTGCAGTCAGGAAGCGGCCATCCCCAAACTCTAAACTGTTCCCACAAGGTTGGGTGCATGAAATTGTCCAGAATGTCTTGTACCGTTCTCCTGGCAACTGCTAAACCTACACACATCCATCCGATTGTTAGACAGAGAAGCGTGATTGTTAGACTGCTCGAGTCCAGTGGTGGCGTGCTTTACACCACTGCATCTGATGCCTTGCATTGCACTTCGTGATGTAAGGCTTGGATGCAGCTGATTGGCCATGGAAACCCATTCCATAAAGCTCTCTACACAATGTTGTGCTAATCTGAAGGCCATATGAAGTTTGAAGGTCTTTAGCTATTGACTATTGCAGACAATTGGTGAATTCTGCGTACTGTGCGTTTCTGCATGCGCTGACCCCTCTCAGCCATAAAGTAGTAGGCCACTTAAATGACAGATTTGCTGTTGTTCCCAGTTGCTTCTACTTTGTTATAATACCACTAACAGTTGACCATGGAATATTAAGTAGCAAGAAAATTTCACGAATTCACTTATTGCACAGGTGGCAACCTATCACGGTACCACGGTACCACGCTTGAATTTACTGAGCTCCTGAGAGCGACCCATTCTTTCACAAATGTTTTTAGAAGCAGTCTGCATGCCTATGTGCTTTATTTATACACCTATAGCCATGGAGGTGATTGGAACACCTGCATCCAATGATTTGGAGGGGTGTCCCAATACATTTGGTAAAATAGTGTATGTGTATATTCTTTTTTGTTTGTTCCTGTAGTAGTGATCAGGTGTGCATTTTGCTTTTTTTCATCTTGCCTAAAACACACTAAGGCTGGCCATACATTATACAACTTTCTTGAGAATTTTGCTTTAGATTTACCAAAAACCATATAATAGGAGGTCAAACCTAAACAACACTTTCAGTTGTATCCAATTAGGGAGGCCCTTGCACTACATAGTTGAAGGTAAATCTAAAGGAAATTGGGCAGAAATTGAACAGAAAATTGCATAGTGTATGGCTAGCCTTTCTGACACTGATTCTAATTTATGAAATGTTTTTTAATTCTATCTTAAATACACTGACCCTTGACCCTGGCCCTTGACTCTGGTTTAGACCTTTAACCTTGACCCTTACCTAGATTAAACTCTGATCTAGCTATTTTATCACTATTTTTATAAATCTGTTTATACACATGTTTTACATTTTTCTCCTCTGACCGGGAGAAAAATATGTACTTGTAGCACTTGACCCTGCAGGAGCCATTAGATATGAGTTCTCTGTTTTGACACAAATCTTTAACCCCTTGACGCCGAGCGCACGCAAATATGCGGCCTCTCAGCATCTGGGCCTTGACGCCGAGCGGCCGCATATTCGCGTGCAATTAGAATATATATATGTGCTGAGAGCACGTGCCCTGCACGCTCCCAACACATATGTCCGTGACTCATGGAAAGGTCCCGATCTCCCCTTTCGATTGGGACCTTTTCTGATCATGTGACGGCGAATCGCGGCGGTCACATGACCCTAAAACCCCGCCCGCCTCCAAGCTTCTGAAACTCTTAAAGGGCCGGGAGGTGCCGGTGCTAAGAGGTTAAGCTGCTCAGACCCCACTGACACACCTACGTAACTTATGTTACATAAAGTTAGTTCGCTACCACATTATAATACTGCACAGAAAATAGGCATCAAGCAACTGGATGGTAGACTGAAAGGAAGTATTATGGCAATGCAGTTAAACAATGCATGAAACCATGAACAGGCAATGTGAACATGTTTAAAGATACTGTAATAGACAATGTGAACACTGACCCATAAGATAGCACTCAACTAAACTGTTGTGATTCTAAACCAAACTAAAACTGATGCAAACTAAGTTAAGAGTATGTCAAAGCGGTACATTGTTTTGCATGGAAATTTGTTGTTTTATATTGTAGGCCTGTAATTCTTAGGAGTAACTCACTGAAATCTGTCCAAACAAGAGTCGAGTAAACATCCTGGGTATGATAAAGTTTGAAACACGAAATCATAAATTATAATAATAAATAATTATAAAAAATAATATAATAATAAATTTAATTATATAATGTAATCAAACCAAAAACACTGAAATTTGTCCAAACAAGAGTGCAATTATTATTATTATACAGTATTTATATAGCGCCAAAGGGTATGCTCAGCGCTGTACAATAGCAAGGGGGACAGAACATGAGACAAGACAGTAACAATACAATACACGAGGGGTTTGAGGGCCCTGCTCTTTCGAGCTTACAATCTAGGAGGGAGGGGAAGGTGGCACAGGAGGAGATGGCTGTGGGGGATGGAGTGGCGGGAGGAGTGGAGGAGGTTAGGTGAGGTTGGGTGTTAGGTGAGGTTAGGGTAGGCATCCCTGAAGAGGAGGGTTTTTCAGGGTGTGCCTGAAGGTGAGGAGGGTAGGCGACAGTCTGATGGATTGGAGTAGGGAGTTCCAGAGGATGGGGATTGCAGGACTTCCTGGAGAAGTCCTGCAATCGGGTGTGGGAGGAGGAGACCAGGGAGCTAGAGAGTAGGAGGTCCTGTGAGGAGCGGAGGGTACGGGTAGGGTAGTATTTGGGTATCAGGTCACTTATGTAGTTTGGGGCAGCATTGTGAATGGCTTTGTAGGTCAGAGTTAGCAGTTTGAATTTGATGCGTTGGGCAATCGAGAGCCAATGAAGGGATTGGCAGAGGGGGGAGGCAGATGTGGAGCGGTTGGTGAGGTGGATGAGTCTAGCCACTGAGTTTAGGATTGACTGGAGTGGGGATAGCGCTCGTTTGGGTAGGCCAGTGAGAAGGGAATTGCAATAGTCCAGGCGTGAGATGATGAGGGAGTGTACAAGTTGTTTGGTGGTGTCTGGGGTGAGGAATGTGCGTATCTTGGAGATGTTGCGGAGGTGGAGCCTGCAAGATCTAGATAGCAGTTGGATGTGGGGTAGGAAGGAGAGGTGGGAGTCCAGGGTGACACCCAGGACTTTGGCGTGTGGGGTGGGAGAGATGGTGGCATTGTTAGTAGTGATGGAGAAGATGGGGGGGAAGCACGGGGTGGGGGGGAAGACCAGGAGCTCGGTTTTGGATAGGTTAAGTTTGAGCAAATGGAGCGACATCCAGTCTGATATGTCGTTTAGGAGGTGGGCGATGCAGGCAGAGAATGAGGGGGTGAGGTGGGGGGTGGAGAGGTAAATTTGGGTGTCGTCGCAATAGAGGTGGTAATTGAAGCCGTGGGAGTGAATAAGTTTGCCAAGGGAGGAGGTATAGATGGAGAAGAGGAGGGGCCCGAGGACAGAGCCTTGGGGGACCCCAACAGAGAGGGGGAGGGGGCAGTGTTGTAGGTGACACTGAAGGAGCGTTGGGAAAGGCAGGAGGAGAACCAGGAGAACCAGGTGCAATATTACTAGACACTGCATACTGGTTTAGTAAACATCCTGGGTATGAAAAATTTTGAAACATGGTGCTGCAATGTCCGGCGTCACAATCAGGACAAGGGAACAGTAAAAGTGCAGGCAGGGCACTGGACAAAGCACTAGGGACAAAATTGAGGTGAAATGGTTTGATACAGTAATGTAATTCTAACAGATTACAATGCATTGTATGTCATGTTTTGTTTACTTTTTTGAATCTCCCGATGGATCCGCCTCCCTGCGTCGTGGCGCTCGTAGGCAAGGGGACCCGGAAGACGGATGCCGGCATCAGCCGGAGGACACAGTGGGAGGACATCAGGGGATTGCAGGGACAAGGTAAGTTAACTACAGTGTAATCCCCAGTGTGGATCGGGGTTACCACTTTTGGTACTGAAAATTAACCCCGAGCCACACTCGAGATTACCGCCAGGGAGGTTAACGAACCCAAAAAGAAATGTCCTTGTGTGCACACTACGCATACAGCCCCAATAGTGGGTGGGTGTATTCATCTCTAACAAAGGGGTACCCCTGGAGGTGGTTATAAAGTACTTGAGGCCTAATTGTCATTACTAGACAGATTTTGTTAGGGTCTTTCTGTAAGGTGGTGCATGTGGAGCTGTCCTTTTAACTGCTTCCCACCCAGCCTACTGTAACATGACAGCCGAGCGGAATTCCTATTATCCTGGGGGGACGTCCTCCCAGTATCGCACCACGGGCCGTGCTCCAGTGCAATCTGTCACCTGCTGTGTCTAACGGAAATGGTTGATGACAGATCACTACACTGGCCAGATGCCAGTGTCATGTGATCGCTGTGATGAATCACAGTAGATCACATGACAGTTGCATGACTTCCTTTCATGCCATTCATTGCTTACAACTGTGCTGCTAGCTGTGATTGGTCACATGTACAGACTGGGCCAATCATAGCCTATTTATAGCATGTGATCAGCTGTGGCCAATCACAAAAAAAACTACTGAATGAATCAGTTTCATTCAGTATAAATGTTTGCTTATACCAATTAAATTAGTTTGTATAAGCAACCATACTGTGAAAAACAAAAATCTGTGTTACTATGGTAACATTTTATTGCTCTGGTCACAGGTGTACAAATAAAATCATGAAAAAAAAAGTAACAAAATTTTTTTTTTTAATATACTATTGCAAGTCAGTTTTTCTGATCACCATCACACCAGTTATATGACACTGTACTGCATAGGTGACTCGCATAAAAATGTGCAAAAACTCACTGGAAAAACAAATGATTATGCAACAGCACTAGTGTGAACCTAGGCTAAGGCTGGCCATACACTATACAATTTTCTGCCCAATTTCCTTTAGATTTACATTCAACTGTGTAGTGCAAGGGCCTGCCTAATTGGATACAATTGAAAGTGTTGCTTGGGTTTGACCTCCTATTATATGGTTTTTGGTAAATCTAAACCAAAAATCTCAAGAAAATTGTATAATGTATGGCCAGCCTTAGACAGGTCTGGGTTGTCAATTTGATAGCCAAAACCTTTCAAACCTGTAGTTCAGGAGCTGCTTTTAGTACACCAGTCCCTAGGTTAGAAGGGCTAGGTTGATATTTGGCACCTGGGTCTCTATTTGCCTCTCTGGAGTCTTGTAAAGCTCGGCTTTTGGTTTCACAACCAGTTCTGCTGTGTATCAGGAGCTGCTGTAGGTACTCCAAATATACAGGGGAAGACCCATATTAACATAACAGCAGAACCCCACTAATTAAAATGTTTGCTGACTAACTCCAGGTTTAGGATGCATGTATGCACACCCCCGCCCAGCACCTACTGTGATTGTACACAGCGACAGCCTATCAGCAAGTCCCAGCCACTGACTCAGGGCCAGGACCTGCTGATTGACTGTGTGCAATCACAGCCCAGAGCTCTGTGTTGGTAAACAACTCTGTACAAAGGGAGCGATCTGTCAGATCAAAGGCAAAGCAGGAATGAGAAACAGAGAGATATCACTGATCACTGTTTTAATGTCACTGGTGATGTCAGTGGCAGTTAGTCAGTTTCCCCCAGCATCAGTTAGTGTCAAAATGCCTGCTGCACTATTGTAGTCCCGTTATAAATCGCTGAACACCGCCATTAGTAGTATGAAAAAAAATAAAAATATCAAGTATATATACCAAAGTTTGTAGGCCCTATACCTTTCATGCAAATCAATCAATATAAACTTATTGGAACTTTTTTTTATCAAAAACATATAACAGAATACATTTTGGCCTAAATTTATGAAGAAATTTTATTTTTTAATGGATATGTTTTATCACAGAAAGTAAAAAAATTGTTTTTTTTTTCAAAATTTTCAGTCATATTTCATTTATATCGCAAAAGCATAAAAAACCCAGTGGCAATCAAATATCACCAAATGAAAGCTCTATTTGTGTGAACAAAATGATATATACTTTGGTTGGGTACAGTGTTGCATGACTGCGCAATTACCAGTTAAAATAGCACAGTGCCGAATAGCAAAAAATGGCCTAGTAATGAAGAGGGTAAAACCTTCTGAAGCTGAAGTAATTACTGAACAGTAATTACCTAGCTGTTTGGTTGATCTTCTCCTGCCTGTGTAGAAGCTGGTCAGAATTTCCTCTGACTTCACTAGCAGCATGCCTGTCCCTGATCAGCTCCTCAGTAAGTAATAATGCCACAGACAACAAAGACCAGAATTTGTTTCTGGAAGTTGACAGTGGCAGCCTCCATAATTCTGTCAGTAAAACATGTCAATCTTTAAAATTGCGTGCACCCGTGAATAATTATGGTGCCCAAAACCGTCCATGGACGAGACACTTTAGAAGCCTCCACAGGTTATTTAGTGTTAACCATGAATTATGGTCTTAGAATTATTGCTCTCATCCTGACATTCATAGTGATGCAATTTACATACACATGTGTGCCCTATGTGCACATTTGTATTGCATTGTATGTATGACAATGGGGGTGCCTTTACATTTTTTTAATTAATTGTACAGTGGCTAAATGGTTAGCACTTCCGCCTGGCAGTGCTAGGTTGTTGGTTCTAGTGCCAGCCACGGCACCACCTGCCTGGAGTTTGCATGTTCTCCCTGTGCCTGCGTGGGTTTCCTCCGGGTACTCCAGTTTCCTCCTACACTCCAAAGACATGCTGGTAGGTTAATTGGCTCCTGTCTAATTTGGCCCCTAGTATGTGTATGTATGAATGTGAGTTAGGGAGCTTAGATTGTATGTCCCTTGAGGGTTAGGGACTGATGTGAATGTACAATATATATGTGTAAATGGATGGCGCTATATAAGTACTTTAAATAAAATAAATAATTTTTTATGAATTTTATTACCATTTTTTTTTTTAACAAGCTGCCTATGTGATAGCATGGGCAGGTGACGGGTCTTCTTTATTGAGAAATCAGGGGTCTGTTAGACCCATAATGTTGCCCTCCACTGCAAGTAATCAAGCACAAATAGTGCTTGAATAGCTGCATACCTGGCTTCAGTAGCCAGGGAATGACAGGGAGAGACAGGGGAGATATGTTCTCTGAGTTCCTTGTGCTTAGCATCCTAAATCAGTTTACCACTGTGCCATGCTCCCCAGGGGGATTAGGAGAGCACAGGAACAACAGTTGACAGAAAATACTGTAAAAGGGATCGGGTGGCGTCACAGCCTCTAAAAAAAAAAAGAAGCAAGCCAAGTGCTTGCTATAACCCCTTAAATACCAGGATACTTTTAAACATACCTTGGTTGGCCATGGGTTAGTAAGATGACCATATCAGTTAATGATCCTGGTGTCAATGTAATTTGTAGGATTTATGTGTATGTGTGTATAAATAAATAAATAAATAAATATATATATATATATATATATATATATATATATATATACACACACACACACACAGTATTCACAATTTAATGCATAGTGCCCTCATCATTTTGTTGCTTATGTAAGCTTTTAAGTGTTATATCAAAAGTGCTCCATGGCTGATAGCATGATCCATATCACATCATGCAACTCATCCCATGAGCTGTGTATATTTTACTGTTATCTCCACAATTTCATATTTAGATAATTGTTCAGAATACTATGAAATCAACACAGCATTTTTTTGCTGGGAAAAGTATATTTAGGAAATGTGGTTAGATCTCTAGGTGATAGAAGGGTCACCTTTACCTTTCATGAAATGACATGCCCAGCCTCATGAGTGATAGGCTCTCCATTAAATAAGGGCAATGTGTCCTTTTAATGATAATTTCCTTTAAAGTATTTCCTGTGGAGCTCTGTGCAATTGTTCAGCAACTTCCATTTCATGGTGTTTCAGAAGAAACATTTTAAAGGGATTACACTTTTAAGAAATTTCTTTTCATTTATGTGTTTAAAAATACCATCAAAAGAGTAATTTCGTAGTAGCCTACAAGCAATTTACTCTGTGATGCTCTTGTTTGTTTTTACAGACTGGAGTTCATAGTTTCTGAGAGAGCCACTGCTGAGCAGAGACCATAACCCTTTGATTTCAAAGCAAGAACTCATTCCTTGGCTGCTGCTAAGAAAGGTGCCTTGCCATTAACTTTTGAGGGAGTCGAGAAGGTTTCGCAAGGGTCATCCAAAGCAGGAAACTCTTGTCTGACACACAAAAAATAAGAATGTACATAACAAAATGAAAGCTTAAAAAAAACCCCAACAGGATGTAATTCCACAAGTGTGGTTTTGCACGTTGGCTTATATTAACCCTTCCTTTCAGGGCAGGTCTAAGTGTGTGCTGCATTAAAGAGCAGGAAGGTTGTATAAGCAGCATGTGGGTTAAATATTAAGATGAAGCATTTTGTGGCCCTAGAAATAACTTCATTCAGATAGGCAGCACAAAGTTTAAAGTTCAATGTTTTTGTTTTTTCACCTGCTTCCTTGCAAGAGACTTCTAAAGAACGAATATGTAACTACAGTACATGTGGTCACTGAGCCAAAACGAAACATTTTTTCTCAAGAGAAAATTAAAATGTGGCTGAGAAGTAACACATTTCTTTAATGTCTATAAGAGACCATATATAATAGTTGACTGTTTCTTGACAAGCATACCAGAAAATTATAACTAGAAACTGAATTTAAGAGATTGAGAAAAGTATGTCTTGCAAGATCTCAGCGTCTTTGAGGAATCCCAACTATAACCCAAAAAGTCCTAAAAACCTGATTGGGTAAACCTAGGGCTACATGCGTGCTTTTAGCATATCAGGGGTGCTACTAAAAACTCAGGAGATTGATCTGTTTGTTTATATCACATTTTAATTTGAGCTGTTACATACAAGATTTTCAGTAGCACCACCAAGAGAATAGTCTCCCACAGTGCTGCGATTTTATTACATTAAAGAAAAAAAATTAAAATAAGCACAAGGGACATTACCTACTATCACTGTGATATGTCCCTTGTACTGCTTTGTCTTGGTTTAGTAGAAATATTCCTCCTTCAATTTCCCCCCTACCCCTCCCTTGCTGCCGTAATCTTCTGATGCAGTAGAGATTAATAGAGGTGAGGAGTTGAGACAGGCACTCATCCACCTCCTTCATTCACAGAAGCTCTATTATAGCTTCCATAAATGAAACATGATCTAGGAACAGAGGAGGCAGAACTTTCAATCATCTGCCTGTTTTTCATTCATAGATCATTTTTCATTCATGGTCTGAATGTACAGTGAATTTGGAGAAAAATGTAAATATAGATATGTAGATTAAAAAATCAAATCATACAGTGCTGTGAAAAAGTATTAGCCCCCTTTCTGATTTTGTTTGCATATTTGTCACACTTAAATGATTCAGATCATCAAACAAATTGGAATATTACACAAAGATAACCTGAGTAAATGCAAAGTGCACTTTTTAAAGGTTGATTTTCATTTATGAAGGGAAAAAAGCTGTCCAAACCTGCCTGGCCCTATGTGAAAAAGAAGTTGTTTAGAGGGCAATTACCTTTTCACATAGGACCAGGAAGGTTTGGATAGCTTTTTCCCCTTAAATTAAATCATTTAAAAACTGCATTTTGTATTTACTTGGGTTATCTTTCTGTAATATTAAAATCTGTTTGATTATCTGAATCATTTAAATGTGACCAATATGCAAAACAATAAAGAATCAGGAAGGGAGCAAATACTTTTTCACATCACTGTATACTTCCATGTCTAGCCACAATTCTCAAAATATGATACTTTTTGTGAAAGTAGTCCTTCAACATGGCTCTGCATGAATGTTGGTGAGTACTGTGTTTTTTTTTTTAGCATTTTGTGAGAAATTAGTCAACTGTTAGTCATTAGAAATTAGTCATTGTTAGTCACTGTTAGAAATTAGTCATTTAATTTTGTGTTAAATACAAAGTCACATGATAAAGTTATTGTATCTTTCTGAAACCAGGGCATTGAAAACCTTTGTCAGAACTTGAGATAAGAATTTTCATGCTTTTGGTAAGTATTACCCTATAGGAAAATGGGAGATGTAAAGTTTAGGAAATACACACACATGTAAAGCAGGGGTGTATTTACCACAAGGCAAACAAGGCACTTGCCTAGGGCGGCATTTTTTTAGGGGGGGCAGCACCTCCCCCCAGAAGAAGGAATGAAAGAAGGGACACACGCACCATGGGAACCAGGTGGGATCCGAGAGAGGCTGCGGGCTGCTTCATAGTGTATGTAGAGCCTGACTCTCGTTCCCGGGGATGTCCAGAGCTGTGAAGATGAGCGTCTCTCTATCGCAGTGGGGGGTAGTGGAAGGCTGTCCCAGGTGGGGGGCAAGGGTGTCGTGGGTTAATGTCAGGCTCTCTCCATGGGAGGGGGAAGGGGGTTGTGTTGCTCGGTGTCCGTGGGGGTAGACGATTTTTGTGTTGCCTAGGGCAGCACAAAACCTAAATACACCACTGATGTAAAGCACACATGAGAGAAGTGCATATGAAAAAAAGGGCAACTAGCTCAGCCTCAAATGGTTCACCAAACCCAGGGTCATTCCTAGATTTGATATTAACCTAAGAATGCAGTGGAGGACTGGGAGCATTCGATCTAGAGGGCATGGGCATGGTGAAAAGTAGATGTTCTTAAGAGCATGGTTTATTGCGACACACCTTCACATCTTTCAGCTTACGTTTCAGCTCTCAGCATTTCACAACGACATCTCAGAACTGGACAGGAAGTTGGTCCTGGAGGATTCTGGCTGGCTGCAATAGGATTTACTAGGCTTGGTGTGAGATGGACACTATGAGGGGTTATGCCAGAAGTCAGCCCCTAGTTTATATTATTTTCAATCAGCTTGCTTCCTGGCTGCCTGACCATGACAATTTTGGTAAAGTATTGGTGTTTCTGGGTTTATCTCAAACTTAAGCTCCTCAAAGAGGCAGAGTATGCACAAATACCTATCCAAAAGTTTAGATCAATCTTTATAATTTATCATTATTATCCAGAAGGAAATAGCAGTTTTGTACATATTTTTACATCCGCCTTATAGCGGTTTTACTGCTACAGGGTGGCTATCCTGTGCAAAATCATGTGTATACACGTGTTTTTGCACTTTCGCCTCACGGGGGCATGCGTGCGCCGCCGGTGGATTGCTTCTGCTGTGAACTGTCACATAGGCACAGCACTATTGTGACAGGGGACAGTGATTGATTGTTTGTCCCTGCAGTGCTTGGAATACGATCCATCAGTTCCTCTTGTACTAACACCACCTAGTGAACGCCAAGCACATAACTAGGCACACACTTAACCCTTTGATGTTAACCCCTTCCCAACCAATGTAATTAGTACAGTAATCAGTGAATATTTTTATCATTGATTAGTGTATTAGTGTCACTGGTTCCCACAAATTGTCAGTGTAAAAATGTCCATCGCAATATTGCAGTCCCGCTATAAATTGCTAATCGCCGCCATTACTAGTATATAAAAAAAAATTCCGGTATATATCCCATAGTTTGTTATAACTTTTGCGCAAACTAATCAATATACACTTATTGGGATATTTTGTTTTACCAAAAATATGTAGCAGTATACATTTTGGCCTAAATTTAGGAAGAAATCTGATTTTTAAAATTTGTTCATTGGATATGTTTTATAGTAGAAAATAAAAAATATATATATATATTTTTTCAAAATTGAGTCTTTTTTTTGTTTATAATGCAAAAAAGTAAAAAACGCAGAGCTGATCAAATACCACCCAAAGAAATCACTATTTGTGGGAAAAAAGGACACAAATTTAATTTAGGTACAGTATTGCATGACCGCGCAATTGTCAGTTAAAAAAATGCAGTGCCGTATCGCAAAGGGGGGTAAATCTTCCAGAGCTGAATGGTCATGAGCAAAGAAATAACGTTTTAAAAAGTATTTTTATTTTGCCTATCCTACCAGGGCCTCAAATCTCCTTTTCTCTTAAAGAGGAGCTTGTTGTTATGCAAATTTAATGTATTCACATGGCATCTGTGTTGGAAAATGTTCGAAGATCAGCAGTTGCAGCCAATCATCTACAGTTATTGATCAGTGTACCCCGAATTCGGTGAGTACCGCTGTCAAAATACAGTGTCCTAGCTTTGTTTGTGTGGAAAAACCTATTAGTTTAGCCTGTACTCTTTAGTTAACTAATAATGTTGTGGAAATCCTTTTGCATGTATGAAACATTCATTTGTAAAAGACTGTGCATACTGTACATACAGGTAGAGGGGGTACTGTTACACAATTAGGTAGTATCAACAAACCAGGATGGATGCAACTCATGTATTGCATATGTGCTCATAAATAACATATATGCTGTACTGTGCTACAAAATGGCCGAGGATGTTTTTTACTGCGTTAAAGTGTATATGAACCCATATTCTGTATTTCAGTATGTATGGCATTAAGTCTCACTGGGGTTATTTACTAAAGCTGGAGTGTGCAAATCAGGCTCACTTCTGCATAGAAACCAATCAGCTTCCAGGTTTTATTGCCAAAGCTTAACTGAACAAGCTGAGGTTAGAAGCTGATTGGTTTCTGTGCAGAAGTGAGCCTGATTTTACACTCATCAGCTTTAGTAAATAAACCCCCTTGCAAATCACTTTCTTGAGCAAATCCTTTCTTGTTAATCTGTTGCATAGTTTCTTTCTTGGATATCCTGACAGTAACAGAACTTTCTGTTGTCGGCTGACAACACTAATGCCAGTTAATGTGGTTGTAAACCCTTACATACAGCCTCAGGTGATACAAAGAAATGAAACAAATTCTCCTATTGAAGTTGTATTTGTTTATTTGCAGCAACAACAGACCCTTCCTCAACAGTAGATCCCTCCCAGGAACAACAGACCCTTCCTCAACAGTAGATCCCTCCCAGGAACAACAGACCCTTCCTCAACAGTAGATTCCTCCCAGGAACAACAGACCCTTCCTCAACAGTAGATCCCTCCCAGCAACAACAGACCCTTTTGGAACAATAGACCCTTCCCTCAGTAAGAGATTCCCCCGCCATCCAGCAACAACAGATTCCCCAACATCAATAGACCTTCCAGCACCCCTTGCCATTTTATAAATTCAGTGGTGGAGGTGCTGAAGCTGCCTTACCCCCACGTTCCTGCTAAAAAATAGCCCTGGGTCCATGTAAGTTCATGTGCATGCATCCCATGTAACCCAGTTCATGTGCATGCATCCCATGTAACCCAGTTCATGTGCATGTAACCCAGTTCATGTGCATGCATCCCATGTAACCCAGTTCATGTGCATGCATCCCATGTAACCCAGTTCATGGTTCATGTGCATGTAACCCAGTTCATGTGCATGCATCCCATGTAACCCAGTTCATGTGCATGTAACCCAGTTCATGTGCATGTAACCCAGTTCATGTGCATGCATCCCATGTAACCCAGTTCATGTGCATGTAACCCAGTTCATGTGCATGCATCCCATGTAACCCAGTTCATGTGCATGTAACCCAGTTCATGTGCATGCATCCCATGTAACCCAGTTCATGTGCATGTAACCCAGTTCATGTGCATGCATCCCATGTAACCCAGTTCGTATGCATGCATCCCATGTAACCCAGTTCGTATGCATGCATCCCATGTAACCCAGTTAACGCGCATGCATCCCATGTAACCCAGTTAATGCGCATGCATCCCATGTAACCCAGTTAATGCGCATGCATCCCATGTAACCCAGTTAATGCGCATGCATCCCATGTAACCCAGTTAATGCGCATGCATCCCATGTAACCCAGTTAATGCGCATGCATCCCATGTAACCCAGTTCATGTGCATGTAACCCACCCTTCTGTGCAGGTGTAATAAATGGAGGGGGAGGTGATTTTAATACAAGTACACAGGTGAGCAGCACTGGATGGTACATGAAGGAACACATATAACATATAAAGCAGGTGTTACCTCAAGTTCAAAAGAGGAAAAAACACTTGAAGACAGCCATTGAAGCTTATGGGGAGGCACCACATACACCCCAATGGCCCTATTTTATTACATGATGTGACGAGGTTCCCCAGTCCTCGTGGTGGAGGGAACAGTGTTCACAACGCAGGGTGCCATAAAGCTGGCAGGAAATGAACGGCTCAACATATTAATGGTTACCTCACCAGTACAGGGCACAGTCCCAGGGCAGACCATGTGACTGGGCATGTCGAGGACGAGCAGGAAGTAAGCTTTCCTCACACACATTTCCTCTGCTGGACGGGATTTCATCTGATCTGTGAACGTGGTGAGTGTGTCTAAGTAGCAGAGTCCTAGGAAATTCTAATCAGGGGGCCAATGTTCCAGTACGAGGAGCACGGCAGGGGGTGCCCAGTGTCATGCACACCGGAGAGCTGGCACTGCACTGCTGTGTGTATAGTTCAGTGTGCCTCACCCGTGTACAGTCCTGCCAGGTAGGCGCTCCTGTGTGGACTCTGCTCTCAGGACAGGGCCACAGTGACTGCTCCAGGCCCAGCTGAGTAGAACAATGAATGGCACTTCGTGTGTGTTCTGTGCTGCCAATGGCCAGGACTTTCAGTTTTGGTTTGTTTTTAATTGTAGTTTTTGTAACAACAAGCGTCCTAAACCTGAGGTTGTTAGGTTCACCTTGTGATCTATGAGTAATGAAACAACCACCATGGAAGATGTGGGATAATGATGTGTCTGCTGGAACTACCACCCTGATCCAATTCTACCCCCTATACACACCAAGGGGTTGATTTACTAAGCCCGGAGAGTGCAAAATCTGGTGCATCTCTATGTACAAACCAATCAGCTTCTTCAATAAAACCTGAAAGCTGATTGGATTCTTTTGTACTCTCCACTTTTAGTAAATAACCCCCCAATTGTCCAGGTTATTGTCAGGGCCCTTACTGACATGACTGTCACTATTGATTGCTAGCTCTGCAGGTCAACTGACCCCCAGAACCCCACCACTGCATAAAAACAACTGTAACTGTAGGTAAAAGTAATTACTTAACCTTTATTTAATAACAAACATGTTTCATTTACCTGCTCTGTGCAATGGTTGTGCATAGAGCAGACCCAATCCTCCTCTTCTGGGAACCCCTGCCCTGGCTCTTCCTGCCATCTGAGTACCCCCCCTTCAAAGCGAGTCACTCATGGGGGGTTCACATGGCTTCAGAGCCCCACTGCTTGTGCTCATAGACACATAGTGGAGAAAATCGCTGCTCTCATGCACAGTGCTGGATCAATACCAGACTTGATCCTTTAGGCAGGGGGGATCCTGGATCCAGGAGGTTTTGTTTTCACATTAATGCAAAGAATGCCTGAAGGTAATAAAAACCTTAAGGCTTTGGAACCACTTTAGACAAACTCTAATTGTGATGTTTACCCATTAGGTAAGCATTTCTCAACCTTTTTTTAAAGGCAAAGCTCACCTTAAAAAAAATAATAGTAATATACACAAAAAAGTGCATTTATTTTTTCCCTCAGGAGCCTGCAGAGCATTGCTCCCACAATTATGGAATCAAGGGTGCATTGTCAGGCTCCTGCAGACACTTGCTGCAGCTTTCTGCCCGTACCTTTGTATGGGGATTTCTGCCTGAAAGCTGTAGGAAGTGTCAATAGACTACATAGGCCTGGGCACACCATAACCACCCCATGCAGCTCACATTCTGTGTGGCCCTTTCCTTTTGTAAATTAACAGTGAGTGATTGGTACCGTTCATTTATGACTGAAGCATAGTAAACTTTTTACCATGCTTTGATTTGTCAGTGAACAGCAGAGATCACTTCCCATTCATTCACTGTCCAGTGCAGCTGAGGCTGCAGAGAAAGGGACTGGCGAATCTCTGTCCTCAGTCCCTTTCTCTATCTTAAAGAATAAGTTCACCTTTTGGACAAAAATAATAAATACATTTTTTTGCAGGTAAAAAAATGTACATTTATTATTTTTGTCAAAAGGAGCCTATAAAACATTACACAAGTGATCAGTAGATTGCTGATGCCATGCAGGTCTCCTGCAGACCTGTCAGAATATCTGCTTGCCGTACGGGATGTATGAGCAAGCAGATATACTGACAGGAAGCTTCAATTAATTTCTGGGACTTGTAGGCACTCATTCACAGAACTCTGTGAATGAGTGACATGGCCATGTGGGGGGAGCCCGGCATGACCACGTTGTTTTCAAATCTGACAGATAGTACAGGGAGAAGTTATCCCATACTATCTCGGAGGGAGGGAGGGGGCAGGGGATGTGGCTGTTGCTATGGGAACATGTTACATGTTCCACCCTAAAACAGGTGGAACATGTAACACATTCCAAAGGTGAACTTATCCTTTAAAAGTGAGACATCAGGGGTCTAAACCCCTGATATTTCATCAAAGCTGCCCAACTGGGCTAAATAAATAAAAAATAATATTGTAAAAAAAACAGTTTTAAATAAAAAAAAAAACATAAAATAGAACTAAAAAAAAAATGACACCATCCACAGTTTATTACATACTAAAAAGGTTTGGGCACATTTGTAAAAGAGTGTGTGTGAGTGTGTGTATGTATGTGTGTGTGTATATTATATCATATATATATATACATACATACACACACACACGTGTTTGAGCTTTGGGATGCACACCCTAATGCAATAGGCCACGGACACCTACCGTATGATGGACTATGAGAGTACTCACACTGTAGTGTATTTATTCATAGATTCCTGTGAATAAATGTCACAGTTGTGCAGGAGGAGCCCCACACAGTCATTCTGTTTTTTTATATCTAACAGCAGGTGTAGGGAGAGGATCCCCCACCTGTTGTCATGAGGGAGGGGGAGATTGGGTGTGTGTTGGGGGGGTGTACTGGCTGAACACGTAACGCCCTAAATGCTGGTGTAACTTTCAGGAAGGTGAACTTATCCTTTAACATTCAGGAACCCTTTAGCTAACTTTCAAGTCTAAGGGAACCCAATACAATTTTTTTATTATTATATCTACAGCTACACTACATCAGCATGAAGAGCAACTTAAACTTTAGGAATACATAAAAGAATAAGAAATGTGGAACTTTTGCATATTTTGAAACCTGCTCTGTATGGCAATTATGTTCAGTCATACTACTGAAATAAATGACAATAACGTGGACATTGAAAATTGTTGCATTTTCTCTTATTGATGGGTCAGTAAATCACTTCTTACACTGATGGTCAGTAAAATGTTCATTTTCATGGTTGGTTAGAAGAGCCTCCTTAAAATAGTGATCAGTGAAATGGCTGTTTGCATTGGTACATAGTGGAGTTGGACCCCTGTAGATTGTTGATCATTGGGTGATTACACTGGTGGTCATTGGGAGATGGACACCATTCCAGTGATAAAAAGCAGGGAGAATGTCCTTATATTGGTGGACAGTAGGAAGAATGTCCACCTTAAAGATCTAAAAAAAACTAAAATAAAACTGATGTCAGTAATTGCTTATCTGGGCGGCGAAAACTGCTCATTGGCCAAGTAACCCCTAGCAACCTCTGAAGGAAACCTGGCTGAGGAAGAGTCCATTAAGAAACCCTTTGTCTTATGTGTTCATAATTGGTGATTAATCAGTAGCAGGTTTGATGACACTGAGCTACTAAAAATCACAAGTGTAGTTCTGAAGATGAAATGCAAGTGTAAAACAGCCAGTCCAGCACGGTCAGCAGTAGTCACCTCAAGGTATATTTTCAATGAAAACATTTTGGGAAGGGCCTGATATACACATTTCCTGGAATGATGGGTTAAGAGCCTGACTCCAACACATATGACCTGATAAGGCTCACTATTGGTCCATTACTGTGATTGGTTTGCCTCACTGACTGCTAATCAAGGTTTAAGGGGCAGAATAGGGTGGAACCAGGCTCTCAGCCCATTGGAATAGGAAATATGTGTATATCACATTACCTGGTTTGCATACATTGAAAGAGAATTTAACATGTAAGCACCTCTAGGTATCCGCTATATGCTGAGAACGTTGGATTACATGGTCTTTACATTTCAGGTTTATGTTCATTAAAAGGTGAATCAATGTATTGCTCTAAGAGGGCATGCATGACATATGGGCAAATGGTATTTTCAGCCTTCATGCTTCTCTCATGATAGATTGTATCATTGGTAAAAATAAAATGAAGGTAAATAGCTGTGAGCTTAAAATACATTAGCATCTTGTCAGGAATGGACTGGCCAGCAATAGTGGGACTCACCTGCCTTATGAGCTGCAGTACCAGGGCTGGCCAGCGGGTGCTCCCAGCAATCAGAGACTCAACCTTGCAGCCAGTCAAACACCTGGAACTAATTATACTGGTGTATTTAAGGGACATTCAGACCTGCAGACTGGGCCTTGGTGTGTGTTTCTCCTGGGCCCTGTTTCCTGTTCCTGTTCCTGTCTGATTCTCTGCTGACCCTGCTCTGATCCTTGGCTTGTCTGACCATTCTCCTGCTCCTGATCCCTGGCTTGTCTGACCATTCTCCTCTGCCTGACCCACTGTACCACGCTGCCCGCTACCTGCTGAACCTGGCTTGTGACCCCGACCATTCTCCGCTTGCTCCCCCTGTACCTACCTGCCCGATTGATATTGACCCGGCCTGCCTGACGACGCTTGCATTGTATGTACTGTTATCTGTGGGTGGTTGGTTTGTTTGCACTGTGTTATGTTTTAGTATTGCACTGCGTTTATGTTTGTATTGTTAGTGTTAATAAATTACATTGTTTATAACATATCTGAAGTCTGCATTTCCCTGCGTCAGTCACACACCTCTGGTCATACCCGGGAGCCCTGACATTACACCAAGGCCAATCCTGACCAGAAGTGGCTGCACAGGGAAGCCATCTTGGTTTGTTGATGGGAAGGATGGATCTTGATGAGGTTGTGTATTTATATCTGCTAGTGTTTGATGACAGAGAGTATGCTTATCAAACTCTGAAGGAGTATACCCGGGATGAACTGCTAGAATGTATACGGCTCGCTCATGTTCTAGTAGATCAGGGCACAGAATTCTCTGAGGTGCAGCCATTGATTCAGATTTGTGCGGAGTTGGTTTCATCTGGTACATCTGAATGCAGGGATGAATTTTTGCCACCATTTAGTGCCGACCAGGTAGAGTCCCTGGTATGGTTATTAGAGGATGATGTGGATTGCTTCTTGGAGCATTATGCTGCATGTTCACCACAGACACTAAGAGATTGTATAAACGCAGTGCAGTCTTTGGTCAGACAGGCTTTGTGTAAGCTCAGCTTTGTTCAACCCCTACTGCAGACATGGACAGATTTGTTGCACCCAGCCTCAGCTTACAAAAACCCAGTCCTGCTTCTAATCTATTTCCTCAAAGCTCTATTCCTGCATTCCCAACAGCTCCTCCTGCCCTGCTATCTACCGCATGTCAGTACCCTGTTCCCACTCGCTGCACCTATCCTGCCTTTAACCCTGTAAAAAAGCCCTCTGTAGCAACTGCTCCCTCTCCTGTTCCATCCTCCAGCTCTTCTCTGTCTCCAGCTACTCCATTCGTTTGCAGACCTGCGTTTACTTGCAGTGCTCCAGTAGTTAAAACCAGAAAAAAGCGAAAATTCTTTCCAACCAATACCATCCTGCCAGTATCCAAACCGGTGAGCCTGCCTTCCGTGGTTCAGCCTGAAGCCTCTACTCAGCCTGATGCCTGTACGCAGCCTGATGCCTCTACTCAGCCTGATGCCTCTACTCAGCCTGATGCCTCTACTCAGCCTGATGCCTGTACTCAGCCTGATGCCTCTACTCAGCCTGATGCCTCTACTCAGCCTGAAGCCTCTACTCAGCCTGAAGCCTCTACTCAGCCTGAAGCCTCTACTCAGCCTGAAGCCTCTACTCAGCCTGAAGCCTCTACTCAGCCTGAAGCCTCTACTCAGCCGGATGCCTCTACTCAGCCTCAAGCCTCTACTCAGCCTCAAGCCTCTACTCAGCCTCAAGCCTCTACTCAGCCTCAAGCCTCTACTCAGCCGGATGCCTGCATTCAGCCTGATGCCTCTACCCAGCATGATGAACTGATCCAGCCTGACGATCCTATTAGGCCAGTTGACTCGATGCCCGCTGTTGATCCAGATGATCCGGTACCTGATGCGGTACCCGCTGTCGTGTCAATTGACTCAGAGCCCGCTGTCGTACCTGGTGACTCGGTGCCCACTGCCTTGCCAGATGACGCGGTGTCCGCTGCGAGGTAAATGACCTGATGCCTGGTGACCCAGTGCCCGCTGTCATATCTGGTGACCCGATGCCTGCTGTCGAGCCAGACGATCCAATGCCTGGTGACCCGGTGCCCACTGCCTTGCCAGATGACGCGGTGCCCGCTGTCGAGCCAGACGATCCAATGCCTGGTGACCCGGTGCCCACTGCCTTGCCAGATGACGCGGTGCCCGCTGGCAAGCCAAATGACCTGATGCCTGGTGACCCAGTGCCCGCTGTCATACCTGGTGACCCGATGCCCGCTGTCGAGCCAGACAATCCGGTACCTGATGACCCGGTGCCCGCTGTCGTGCCTGGTGATTCGGTGCCCGCAGTCTTGCCAGACGACTCGGTGCCCGCTGTTCCGCCAGACGACTCGGTGCCCGCTGTTCCTCCAGACGACTCGGTGCCCGCTGTTCCGCCAGACGACTCGATGTCCGCTGTTCCGCCAGACGACTCGATGTCCGCTGTTCCGCCAGACGACTCGATGTCCGCTGTTCCGCCAGACGACTCGGTGCCCGCAGTCTTGCCAGACGACTCGGTGCCCGCAGTCTTGCCAGACGACTCGGTGCCCGCAGTCTTGCCAGACGACTCGGTGCCCGCAGTCTTGCCAGACGACTCGGTGCCCGCAGTCTTGCCAGACGACTCGGTGCCCGCAGTCTTGCCAGACGACTCGGTGCCCGCAGTCTTGCCAGACGACTCGGTGCCCGCAGTCTTGCCAGACGACTCGGTGCCCGCAGTCTTGCCAGACGACTCGGTGCCCGCAGTCTTGCCAGACGACTCTGTGCCCGCAGTCTTGCCAGACGACTCTGTGCCCGCAGTCTTGCCAGACGACTCTGTGCCCGCAGTCTTGCCAGACGACTCGGTGCCCGCAGTCTTGCCAGACGACTCGGTGCCCGCAGTCTTGCCAGACGACTCGGTGCCCGCAGTCTTGCCAGACGACTCGGTGCCCGCAGTCTTGCCAGACGACTCGGTGCCCGCTGTTCCGCCAGACGACTCGGTGCCCGCAGTCTTGCCAGACGACTCGGTGCCCGCAGTCTTGCCAGACGACTCGGTGCCCGCAGTCTTGCCAGACGACTCGGTGCCCGCAGTCTTGCCAGACGACTCGGTGCCCGCAGTCTTGCCAGACGACTCGGTGCCCGCAGTCTTGCCAGACGACTCGGTGCCCGCAGTCTTGCCAGACGACTCGGTGCCCGCAGTCTTGCCAGACGACTCGGTGCCCGCAGTCTTGCCAGACGACTCGGTGCCCGCAGTCTTGCCAGACGACTCGGAGCCCGCAGTCTTGCCAGACGACTCGGAGCCCGCTGTCGTGCCTGGTGACTCGGTGCCCGCCGCTCCGCCTGGGGGTCCGGCGCCCGCCGCTCCGCCTGGGGGTCCGGCGCCCGCCGCTCCGCCCGGGGGTCCGGCGCCCGCCGCTCCGCCCGGTGGCCCGCTGCCTGCCGCTCCGCCCGGTGGCCCGCTGCCTGCCGCTCCGCCCGGTGGCCCGCTGCCTGCCGCTCCGCCCGGTGGCCCGCTGCCTGCTGCTCCGTCTGGTGGCCCGCTGCCTGCTGCTCCGCCCGGTGACCCGGTGCCTGCTGCTTCGCCTGGTAATCCGATGTGCCTCTGCCCGGAGTCCAGCCCGATGTGCCTCTGCCCGGAGTCCAGCCCGATGTGCCTCTGCCCGGAGTCCAGCCCGATGTGCCTCTGCCCGGAGTCCAGCCCGATGTGCCTCTGCCCGGAGTCCAGCCCGATGTGCCTCTGCCCGGAGTCCAGCCCGATGTGCCTCTGCCCGGAGTCCAGCCCGATGTGCCTCTGCCCGGAGTCCAGCCCGATGTGCCTCTGCCCGGAGTCCAGCCCGATGTGCCTCTGCCCGGAGTCCAGCCCGATGTGCCTCTGCCCGGAGTCCAGCCCGATGTGCCTCTGCCCGGAGTCCAGCCCGATGTGCCTCTGCCCGGAGTCCAGCCCGAACATTTTGCCCAGCTAGGACTGTTTGGAGCGTCCTGAGGCCGCTCCTTGAGGGGGGGGTACTGTCAGGAATGGACTGGCCAGCAATAGTGGGACTCACCTGCCTTATGAGCTGCAGTACCAGGGCTGGCCAGCGGGTGCACCCAGCAATCAGAGACTCAACCTTGCAGCCAGTCAAACACCTGGAACTAATTATACTGGTGTATTTAAGGGACATTCAGACCTGCAGACTGGGCCTTGGTGTGTGTTTCTCCTGGGCCCTGTTTCCTGTTCCTGTCTGATTCTCTGCTGACCCTGCTCTGATCCCTGGCTTGTCTGACCATTCTCCTGCTCCTGATCCCTGGCTTGTCTGACCATTCTCCTCTGCCTGACCCACTGTACCACGCTGCCCGCTACCTGCTGAACCTGGCTTGTGACCCCGACCATTCTCCGCTTGCTCCCCCTGTACCTACCTGCCCGATTGATATTGACCCGGCCTGCCTGACGACGCTTGCATTGTATGTACTGTTATCTGTGGGTGGTTGGTTTGGTTTGTTTGCACTGTGTTATGTTTTAGTATTGCACTGCGTTTATGTTTGTATTGTTAGTGTTAATAAATTACATTGTTTATAACATATCTGAAGTCTGCGTTTCCCTGCATCAGTCACATACCTCTGGTCACACCCGGGAGCCCTGACACATCTCCAGAGTCAGTAGTATGCTGCAATTCCTTTTCTCCTGAGAAAACAGAATGATCATATGATTTTCTGTTTCAATAGATTTGTTTTTCAAAGATTTAACATAATGCAATGATACAATCAATATCAAGCAAATGACAAGAAAAAAAAAAGGCATACATATAATCCAAGAGAACCAAATCTAACAGGCTGGCCCTACCAAATAGTGCGACCGTGTGCCGAGGGTGTGGGATTCAATAACTGTAATCACCAAATCGCAAAAAAACTGTTAAAATTACAGTTGTGAATGGACATTACAGTAAGATGTAGACTAAACATCAACTCAGTTTCACGGAGAGGTGAGGGAGCAAGAATGTCAAGAAATATTCCCAGTACTGCAAGGCACGAAGCCTTGCTTCCTGAAGCATATTAAGATGGGGAGATTCTGAGGTCTCCCCCGTGACATCCATATAATCTTCAAATGTTAACAAAAAGTGAAAGGAAAGGGGTGAAAAAAAAAAGAAAGTTGGTCCTCCTGATCTGGATCCGCCCACAAGGTGTCATGATTATATATATTTTTTTAAATTTATTTCAGCTATTTATATAGCACCGTCAATTTACAGTGTTTTACATATATATTGTACATTCCCATCAGTCCTTAACCCTCAAGGGGTGTACAATCTAAGGTCCCTAACTTACATTCATACATACACATACTAGGGGCCAATTTAGACAGGAGCCAATTAACCTACCAGCATGTCTTTGGAGTGTGGGAGGAAACCGGAGTACCCGGAGAAAACCCACGCAGGCACAGGGAGAACATGCAAACTCCAGGCAGGTGGTGCCGTGGTTGGGATTCTAACCAACGACTCTAGTACTGCCAGGCGGAAACACTAACCATTTAGCCACTGTGCTGCCCATATATGATTTTATATGCATAAAAGCGTCTAAGAACTCATGCACATGGGAGTACCAATCTGTTGTGTTCAGATATGTGGTTCATATTGATCTAAATACAGTATTGTATGTTATGGGCCCATGCACACTGCTCTCTTTTGGTTGACAGCAATTAGCTGCATAAACCAAAGCTAAAGATCTGTGTTCTTTGTCCTGCTTTTGAACCATATTTTACACTGTAAACATTTGTACTAATGATTATATGTGTACAGAGTTATGGACCCTGGGTGCTGCTGCACAATGCCAACACTTAAACAATAGTGTGTAAGGTTTCTTCACAGTAAGAGCTGTGAAAATGTAGAATAGACTCCCTCAAGAGTTGGTTCTGGCCAGCTTAGTAAATTGCTTTAAAAAAAGGCCTGGATTCTTTCATAGATACACTTGATAAACAGTAACTGGATACTAACCTTTATAGGTAAATTTGATCCAGGGAATATCTGATTGCCTCTCGGGGGATCAGGAAGGAATCTTCTCCCCTGCAGGTGCAAATTGGATCATGCTTTGCTGGGTTTTTTTGCCTTCTTCTGGATCAACTGTGGGTGTAGGATTATAACTTTTTTTTATGGTTGAACTGGATGGACTTTTGTCTTGTCAGCCAGACTAAATATGTAACTATGTAAGCAGTGGGTGCCACAACCACTGATTGCACTGTGTTGGTCTTGAATACGTCATTCATGCTGCGGCACAGGAGCAGAATAACTTTAGTTATTCAGAATTACTGCACATGTACCACTTGAATGACTCATTTAAGGCCAACATGTAAACAATGTGTGATCGGTGGTGCTCGCTGACTACATGCTATTGTATACTTCAGATCTGAATAAGTCATTCACATGGTGGTGGCATATGTGCAAAATGTGCACATCTCAACTCATATAGACATTAAGGGGGGATGACGGGGTGAACTAAGATGCAACATGGATCTACACAGGATCTGATGCCAGCAAACATCCTGCGCAAAACAGTATGGCCATGTGCATAAGGCCTAATCTTTGAGGAGGAACTGATGGCATTAGATAGTAAGTTATCTTGTGACTTAAAGCTGAAGAAAAAGTTACCTTTGCAGTATGTCTTCCTCTGCACTGCAATGCTCGGGAAATTAGACTGATGGAATACTTCCCTTATTCCTTGTACCTGCAGGCTTCCTTCTTTGTAAGACCTGTCTTCCAAAGCTGCTCCTCTTCGCTGTCCAACTTCATGCAGCTCTCCAACATTACCAAGTACAGTGCAATATATGCAAGGATGTCAAGGGCCTGTCCACATCCTGCAAGAGTTGAACAGTGGAGGAGAGTTCCAGATGCTGAGGGAGTTGAGAAGAATAGGGTAAATTCACCTTATTCATCATAGCCATAGTGAGCATGGGCGGACCTCATTGTTGCTGAGCTAGGTGCAGAGAGAGCACACACCTAACTTCTGCAGTCTCCTGGAATTAAAGCCGTAATAAAACCAAATTCAAAACCATATTATATTGCACCTTACCAAACTTTGGATGGGGTGGCATCAGTTTTTTATTTTCTTTGGCTTTTTTCCCCTCAGTTTTCACCTGGTGATCTGGCCAGTAACATGCCTTCTATATTAATGAGGCACAACCCTGGAGGCATACGTACAGGAGGCACAGCAGACAGCACCATTGTCAGTCTGAGGGGAAGGGGGGAGTAGTGGTAAATGTTTTAGCAGATTACAAATTGAAGCCAAAGTCCAGCTCACACTTTATAATTAGTTACAGCAAACCTTTTTTTTTTTTCCTTTTGGGATAAGGGTTTTGCATGAATAAATAAAAGCTGATCATTTTAATCACCCCTGCCAGTATTACATGGTCTATCTCATCCACCTAAACTGACACATTCTGCTGGATAGTTGAAAAAGCAGGCTTTTAAAGAACAACAGACTTGTTAGCTGGATCCCCTGATAAAAATAAAAAAAAGCCTAAAAAAATTAAACAAATATAGCAATCACATCTAAGAATTGTTAATCTGCAATAAAATATGTTTGCTTTTGGGTTTAACCACTTGCTGCCCTGGCACAGTACATTTACTGAGGCAGGTACAGTAACACACACACATATATATATATAGATACATACATACACTGCTCAAAAAAATTAAAGTAACACTTTGAAAACACATCAGATCTCAATGGGGAAAAATATCATGCTGGATATCTATACTGATATGGACTGGGTAATGTGTTAGGAACATAAGGATGCCCCATCGTTTGATGGAAATGAAAATTATCAACCTACAGTGGACTAAATTCAAAGACACCCTGAAAATCAAAGGGAAAATATGATGTAGCAGGCTAGTCCATTTTGCTGAAATTTATTTGCAGCAACTCAAAATGGTACTCCGTAGTTTGTATGGTCCCCACGTGCTTGTTTGCATTCCTGACAACGTCAGGGCATGCTCCTAATAAGACGACAGATGGTGTCCTGGGGTATTTCCTCCAAGATCTGGACCAGGGCATTACTGAGCTCCTGGACAGTCTGAGGTGCAACCTGGCAGCGTCAGATGGACCGAAACATGATATCCCAGAGGTGTTCTATTAGATTTAGGTCAGGCGAGCGTGGGGGCATTCAATGGTATCAATTCCTTCATCCTCCAGGAACTGCCTGCATATTCTCACCACATGAGGTTGGGCATTGTCATGCACCAGGAGGAACCCAGGACCCACTGCACCAGGGTACGGTCTGACAATTGGTCCAAGGATTTCATCCCGATACTTAATGGCAGTCAGGGTGCCATTGTCTAGCCTGTAGAGGTCTGTGTGTCCCTCCATGGATAAGCCTCCCCAGACCATCACTGACCCACCACCAAAACAGTCACACTGAACGATGTTACAGGCAGCATAACATTCTCCACAGCTTCTTCAGACCCTTTCACGTCTGTCACATGTGGTCAAGGTGAACCTGCTCTTATCTGTGAAAAGCACTGGGCGCCAGTGGCGGACCTGACAATTCTAGTATTCAATGGCAAATGCCAATCAAGCTCTATGGTGCCGGGCAGTGAGCACAGGGCCCATTAGAGGTCGTCTGGCCCTCAGGCCACCCTCATGAAGTATTCTGTTTGTTTGGTCAGAGACATTCACACCAGTGGCCTGCTGGAGGTCATTTTGTAGGGCTCTGGAAGTGCTCATCCTGTTCCTCCTTGCACAAAGGAGAAAATATCTGCTGATGGGTTAAGGACCTTCTACAGCCCTGTCCAGCTCTCCTAGAGTAACTGCCTGTTTCCTGGAATCTCTTCTATGCTCTTGACACTGTGCTCGGAGACACAGCAAACCTTCCGGCAATGGCGCGTATTGATGTGCCATCCTGGAGGAGTTGGACTGCCTGTGCAACCTCTGTATGGTCCAGGTATCGCCTCATGCTACCAGTAGTGACACTGACCCTAGCCAAATGCAAAACTAGTGAAAAACAGTCAGCAAAGATGAGTAGGAAAAAAATATCAGTGGCCTCCACCTGTAAAAACCATTCCTGTTTGGGAGTCCATTGTTGACCATCTAGTGCACCTGTTGTTAAATTCATTAACACCGAAGCAGCTGAAACTGATTAACAATCCCCTCTGCTACTTAACTGACCAGATCAATATCCCAGGAGTTTAACTGACTTGATGCTATACTCTGATTAAAAAGTGTTCCTTTAACTTTTCAGAGCAATGGGTGTATTATATACATATACCCACACACGTGATGTAGCGTACCCCTCCTGTGACTGGAAATCGGGTATCATATGATCGCTGTGATTGTCATAGCAATCACATAACAATATAAACAACCTGTCATGAATGGAAAGCCATTCATGAATAGCTTGCTTACTGTTGCGATCTGTGATTGACCCACAGAAATCACATGGTACCTGGCTACCTGTACCATGTAATTAGCTGTATCCAATCACAGATCACAACTGTAAGCAAGCTGACCATGAATGGGTAACCCATTCAGGACAACTAAAACTATTACGTATACAGTGATCATCACTGTATAAGCAAACAGTTTTAAAAAAAATCCTTAATCACCCCCAGAGTAGTAGTGTCACTATGATGACATCGAGCTACTCTGATGAAAGGATGTAAAAAAAATAGTAAACAAAGAAAAACAAATGTTAAAAAAAGAGAAAATATTTTCATTATTTACATTTTTTTTAACATACTGCCACCAGTTTTCCTGATCATCGCCACACCAGCGCACTAGTGACAGCATAAAGAAAAAACAAAAACATCTTATATCATTTCTTCATTTTTCAGAAGATCGCGACAAAAAATTACAACTTCTAAAAACTCACCATGCCTCTTACTAAATACTTTGGACTGTCTACTTTCCAAAAAGGGGTTATTTGGGGGGGTATTTGCACTGCCCTGGCATTTTGGGGCCTTAAGAAATGAGATGGGCCATCAGTACATCAGGATTGAAATATATACAGTACATCAGTTTTTAAATATATACACCATAGTATGTAGACACTATAACTTTCACACAAACAAATTAATATGCACTTATTGGGATTCTTTTTTTTTTTTTTTTTATATCAAAGACATACAGCAGAATACATTTTGTCCTAAATTTATGAAGACTTTTTTTTTGTTTTTTATTCGATGTTTTGTAACAGAAAATTAGTTTTCTTTTCATTTATGTAATAATAATAAACCCCAATATCAACAAAAGATCTAATTGTGTAAAAAAAATATATATAAATTCCGTTTGTGTACAGTGTTGCATGTCTGTGCAATTGCCAGTTAAAGTAGCGTAGTGCTGAATAGCAAAAAAAAAAAAATACCCTGGTCATGAAGGGGGTAAACCCTTTCAGAGGGCAAGTGGCTAATACTGTTTTAAGGACGTAGGTGTGTAAATACTGAAAACATTTCAGCCAGGCTTCATGGGTGACAGAAAAGGGCTACAGATATGGCATATAAATTAAACAATATTTTTATAAACCGTAAAGTGCATTTTAAAATACGGAGGCACCTTGTCTGCATTGACCAGTTTATATAAAAAGTGAAATAAGCGTTAAGTTAGGCAGACCAAGGCAAATCTTATTTTATGTGGGAAAAGGTATAGCATGTCCAGTATATTGGTGAATTAGCCACTTGCTAACCGCGCTATAGCCGAATGCCGACTACAGCGCGGTTATCCAGTTCTGGGAGGACGTCATATGACATCCTCCCAGAACGCCCCCTCCCACGTGCCCCCAGCAATCTCTGTGTCCTACGGACATAGCTGATCACGTGATTAGGTAAAAGGCCAATCAAAGCAGCCTTTTACCATGTGATCAGCTGTGTCCAATGACACAGATCACAGAGTAAATACAGTTGCTGGTTATCACAGTGCGAGGAAAGTACTGCCGATAACCGGCAGCTGTCACAGAGCAGATCGGCATTGATCAGTGCCGTGCAGTGCCGCCCAACAGTACCGCCAGTCAGTGCCTCATAAAATGCCCACCTGTGCCACCTCATCAGTGCAGGCTATCAGTGCCCTTCAGTACTGCCTCTCCGTGCCACCTCATCAACGCACATCAGTGATGGTGAAAAGTTACCTGTTTGCAAAATTTTATAATAGAAACAAAGAAACACTTTTTCTTCAAACTTTTTTGTTTTTTTGTTTATAGTGCAAAAAATAAAACACCCAGTGGTGACTAAATACCTCCAAACGAAAGCTCTATTTGTGTGAAAAAAATGATACAAATTTCATATGGGTACAGTGTTGCATGAACGCGCAATTGTCATTCAACAGCGCTGAAAGCTGAAAATTGGCCTGGGCACCTAGGGGGTAAAAGTGCCTGGTAGCCAAATGATTAAGTGTGCCAGGCTCATTACAATAAAGATTTTTAAAAAGAAGATGCAGTTGTTCTTTTAAGGTGGGAATTTAGTTAATTTCCTTTATTTGATCCAACTTGGCTATAAAAAGTGTATCCTGTGTCCTTCAGGCTGATGGTTCCTGTAGAGACCTTCTCTCCAGTGATGTCCAGTCCTCTTCACAGCAATGAACTTTGGGCACTATGGGGGTTAATCTGAAAAATAAAGAGGAATATGTTGCATTCTGTGAAAGGAATGGAAGGACTTTTGTCAATGGAGGAGAGGACAGAGAGGGGCAGATTCCCATTGCGTTCTTCAATGCTAGATTCAAAGCTGTAATTGCCCACAGCACAGTAAATTCACCACTCTGAAGAGGATCAGACATCACTGGTGAGAACGTTTCCACAGGATCAGCCTGCTGCTTACTTCATTAAGCCCCTTCCACACTGGGTAGACTCCAATTAGATCGGAGCAGAGTGGGCAGATGGCAGGTCCATGTATGCTCAGTTTCTGCAGAGTGGACCTGGCCCAAGGCCGCTCTGCTCTGAGCGGTTAGGTGTAAACGAACTCTTCTGTCCATTTATATCTGACTCCTCTGATCCAATCTGCCCAGACGGAGTGGGGCGGATCGCCTTCCTTTTTAGCACACTGGATTGGAGGTAGGCTTATGTAAACTGACACAAGTCTGTTTACACCCACCAGTCCATTGGGGTGAATATAGAGTCCAATCAGGTCTGCCTGAAAAACTTGGTGTAAAAGGAGTGAGGTGACTAAGTTAACAGATTTTATCTAAGCTTTGCTTTAATTTATACAACTGTAGGTAAATTTAGGTTTTATTCTGCATTGAATTGTTTCCATCTGTTCTTACCTGCATCCCTAAGATTTACTATATTGCTTTGCTGGACTGACTGTAAAGAATGTGTGATGTGTTTTACACTGAATGTATACTGTAGGTATAAAATGGTAAGCTCACTGTGGTTTAGCAGTTGCAGCTGACGTCACTGGAGCATTTGCTCTGGTTAATTGGATGCATTAATGTTCATCAGTGCTGCCTGTGATGTGAGGCCTTTATTAGTTTCTTGCGCGCTTGGTTCTTCTGTGTGCTCACTTCCTTCATTTAACAGTTATTGGTCTTGACATCTAAATTCTTGGATTTGAACAATGTATTCACAATTCATTTTTCTGATTCAGAGTGAACATGAGTGGCTTAATCCTCTTATGAGAATTAATTGCGTGTTTTAGTGCTCACCTCTGACCCTTTTGCAGTTCCTTCTGGAGCAGGTTTCTTCCTAGAGTATAAGTGTTGATTACTGAACATTTAACTATAAAAGTAAAGATTCTGTTAATAAAAAAGAAGCAGAATGTTCTTTGTTATCCAGGTAACAGAAGCCTCCATGTTTAGATTTGAGATCTGCTGTGTCAGGAAATGGCAAACATGAAATTTGCAGCTAGTAGAAGAAAACACATTGTTTATGGCTATTATATAGCAACAGTTTTCTAGATATGTAAAATGATTCTGGCTCTCTCTTATCTGATATCTAAAATGATCAACAACTAGATATAAAAAAAAAAGTTAAACTAGTACATCTCATTGCCATATTTTTTTTAGATGTAATTTTTTTCACAGCTGTCAAATATATTTTTGAAATCATGTATACTAGATATTTATCTAAAAATACTTTCAAATAATATATATGAAGACCGCTGGTGCACTCTTAGATCTTGGGCATTTAACAGAGGTCTTATACATAGTATATATATATATATATATATATATATATATATATATATATATATAAACAAATCCACTAAATTATTGGGGGAAGGAACACAAATTCCATTACCATCCTATATTTCAGACAAGAAGGGCTCTTTCTTTGCAGCACACACTTTCAGTACCATGGTGCATTGTATTGTGCTTTCTGACTCTCTAAGAAAAAATAGGAGAGACAATTTGAGTTACAAGCCTATATGGTGTCACTTGTGTTCTGGGTGAGCCCAGATGTAGGTTGGCAGGTAGATTTCCCTGACAGAGCAGAAAAAATTTGCAGCAGGTTTATGATTGAGTCTGTGTCAAAACTGAGTGGATTTGCATGAAACCGTTTTCTCTGATCCACATTCTGCCTTGCAGGAGCTAAACAATGTGATTGGCTTTCATGTGAATCCTAATTGTTTTGTAATTGTTATTTGTGAATACTGATCCAACCCCGCTCCAAAAAAAGGTCCTCTATAAACATGTCTTCTTTACCATGTCTGACCGGAGGTAATCTCACACATTAAATGGTCAGGCCACCCTAGAGCCTTAATTAAACAGGCTATGGCTTGTGTAAGAGCACTGAACAGCAAGCTGTTACAAAATATTTTCAAAGCTTTCAGCAAGCTTCAGGCTGCTTATTTAAATATTTTAATGATTTTGAACTTAAGAGATATGTCTTAGAAAAACATCAACAATGTTTTTAGGAAGCATCTCCTACATTCAGCTTCTATTCCCCTGCTATTACTGGCAATTACCTGCTGTCAAAATGACAGCCAGGAATTGCTTAGTATTGCACTGCAGGAGTGGCTGTCACGTACCTGATTGGAGACTGAAATGACGAGGTCGGCCTCATTTGTGTCACTTGCCCTGACCCCACTGGAAGTGGAACAGAGGGTGTCTAGGGACCAGGGGGACAAGAGCGCAAGCAGATGTTGTTTGCAGCACTTGTAGCTGGAGACCTTGGAAGACTGATGAACCTCTGATTCAGGAACAGTAGTGATATGCAGAGCTGGTATGGTAGATTGCCAGGTGTGCACCAGAGTAAGACAGGAAGCAGGGATGGGAGACAGGAGCAGTGTCATAGGAATAGCCGGGGTCATCAACGAGCGGACACCGAGCTACCAAATCATAAGCAAGCCAAGGTCAGGAACGAGTATCAAGCAGAGGAGGAAACGAGTCAAGTCAGGAGCAAGCCAGGTCAGCAACAAGGGAATCACACAGGAACGAGCAGGACATGGAGGGAGCTGAAGAAAAGTCAGCACTTAGCATAGGCTGAGGCACCCTTTAAATAATCATTCTGGCGGCAATCTTTGCCATGCGCGATCGCGCATTTCTGCGTGCATGCGAGTGTAAATTTACTCTTGTAGGTAGGTCTTCAGGTGCCATTGGGTAAATACGATGAATGTAAGTGTTGTTCCATTGAATTTACTCTTTCATTCATATGTAGATCAGTTGTGTGACCTTTGCTCTGCATAAGACATCACTCAAAAACTTTACAACTATGCTTTTTTTAATAAAATGTATTTCTATTTCACCCCTTATTAACATAAAATGTAACTAAAAGGCAAAACCCCTGTCAGCTTTTATTGCTGTCTGTGCCTCAGTTAGGGAGATTCGTCCTCTCTGTGTCCTGTTTACCATTATCATCAAAAGTAAAAGAAAATCCCAAATTTTTAGTTGACATCAGAACAGTAATAGAGGAGAAATCTTCCAATGGGAATGCTAGTTCTGGTGACACACCCGTATTTCCTCTCACTTCTTGTTTTGGTTTGGGACAGGAAGTGAAGGGAAATCTCTGCAATGCAACACAAATGGCAGAAAAACCTGACCGGGTTATAACCCTCTCTTACTCTATCCAAAATGGAAAAAAAAGTTTTGCCTTTAGTTACACTTTATTTCTTCCCCATTTCTATTAGTTTTTTTTTTATATTTTTTTTACCTTTAATTTTTTTATGCTTTCATTCATTTTGTTTTTCTTTTTTCAAAGCCACATAAGACAATTTTGTTTTCATTTGCAAATAACTGACATACTACAAACACCATTTTAGTGTAATTTTAAATTAGACAAATTATAGATTGTATTAATTTGCTATCATAAGTAATGACAAAGTTATTGCCAAATAAACAGGCCCATGGTGTAAATGTAAAAACTGTGTTGACCCCTGGGGTATACAGGTAAGAAACCTCTAGCAAGCTTTAGGGAACCTTGAGAACCACTTGAAATCTGCTAAAAGTCTGCCTGCAGTTTGTATAAAAAGATCCCGCACTACCATAATGATCTGAGAGTTGCTTTAAAAGATTCTGGAAAGCTGTGTGAATCTTGCTTAGTTTTGATAATGGCATTTGAAAGCTTGCTGTACAAGCTGAAGTCTGTGTGTACAAGGCCTAAAAAGATGTGTTAGGTGTGGGTAGATGGCAACAGGTTGAATTTCACAACTTCTTTTAACTGTTGGCAACATTGAGAGCCATATTCTGTCCATCTTCCATAGCAACTGCTGAAGCCTCATCCTCTCTGTTGGATTGTTTATTTTATGTACACTACTGAAAAAACGACTAATTTAGTTTAGGGTTGCACCAATATCCGTATCAGTGCCGATACTGAGCATTTGCACGCATATTAGTACTTATGCAAATGCTCTGACACTAAAAACTGATACCTTTTAAGTTTGGTTCTTTCAGCTGTCAGCGGAATTCCCCTCCTGACAGCGGAAATGTAAACAATAGAATGCTGGCAATTATGAGTTGTTAAGGAGGGGCTCGCCCCATCCTTCACAACCAATGACATTTCAGCTGTCAGTGGGATTCTCCTGCTGACAGCTAAAATGTAAAAAAATAAAATAAAATAATACCGGCAAAAGTTAACCTTGATCCTCTGTTGATCCACACTCTCTGCTCCTATTTGTACTCTTGCTGACAAGTCCTCCGTTGGTAGGATGTGGTTGGGCTGCCTGTTCTGTTTTGCCAGTTTTTACAGAGAGGAGCAGAGAGTGGGGGAGGTGTGGGCTCTCTATATCTTGGCAGGACATTACAGTGCTCTCTGCCTCACATAGGACAGGATCTAGGAGCTAACAGGACCGAGGATCGGTCAGAGCAGCTTGGGGGAGAGAGCACTACCCATGGCTCTCCCCCTCCCTACTGCTGTCAGTATATTAGGGACATAAAATGTGCTAGGAAAAGGGAAGATTTTTTTGGGGGGGGGGTGCTAGGTGGGGGATTTGGGTTGGCGGATATGGGGTAGGAGGGCGAGGTTGTGCAAGGAGGGGGGGGATGTAGGGGGGTTGTGCTAGGAGGGGGGATTGGGGGGTTTACAACCTACAGACAACTGAACTCTGCCTCACAGAGTACATTTTAGTGCTTGTTCACACAGAGTGCAGTAACATGCAAAAGTCGCATGTTTTCCCGTATTGCGCCACCTCTCTACCTACTACCTTTCATAGGCGATAGTTATCGGTAATTACTTTATAAAAGGTATCAATACTAGTATTCAGTGTTGAAATAAAATGGTATCGGTGCATCCCTACTTTAGTTATATCAGTAGTAGTAAGGTACAATCTGTAATAAGGCTTGCAAAAGTCTTGCATTTTATGTAGGTGGACAGGAGATTATTTGTTTTTAACCCCCCTTAATGACCAGGCCTCTTTTTGCTACTTGGCGCTGCACTAATTCAACTGACAATTGCGCGGTCATGCAATGCTGTACCCAAACGAAATTTACATCCTTTTTTTCAGCTTAGAGCTTTCTTTTGGTGGTATTTGATCACCTGTGCACTTTTTATTTTTCACGCTATAAACAAAACAATACCGAAAATTTTGAATTAAAACTATATTTTTTACTTTCAGCTATAAAAAATATATAGTAAACTCAAGGTTGGTTATAAATTTAGACCAAAATGTATTCTGCTACATTTTTTTGGTAATAAAAATCCCAATAAGTGTATATTGATTGCTTTGTGTGAAAGTTATAGCGTCTACAAAATATGGTATAGATACTGCAATTTATGCCTTTTTTTTGCTATACAGCGCTGCACTAGTTTAACGGACAATTGCGCAGTCATGCAATATGGTACATAAATGAAATTAATGTACTTTTTTTTACACAAATAGAGCTTTCTTTTGGTGGTATTTGATCACCTGTGTGCTTTTTATTTTTGGCGCTATAAACAAAAAATATTTTGAGAAATTTTTTTTTTTTTTGAAAAAAACAATATTTTCTCATTTCTGTCATAAAAAATATCCAAAAAAACAAATTTCGTCAAATTTAGGCCAAAATGTATTCTACTACATATTTTTAGTTAAAAAAATCCCAATAAGTGTATATTTATTGCTTTGTGTGAAAGTTATAGCGTCTACAAACTATAGTATAGATAATGGAATTTACACAGCTTTTACTTTCTGACTGCTCATCACATTTCTTGAGGTGCTAAAATACCAGGATAGTACAAACACCTCCAAATGACCCATTTATGGAAAGTAGACACCCTAAGCTATCTGCTGAGAGGCATATTGAGTCCATGGAAGATTAATTTTTTTTCTACAAGTTTCTGGAAAATGAAAAACTTTTTTTTTTTTTTTTTTACACAAAGTTGTCATTTAAATGATAAATTTATCGCACAAGCCATGGGCATATGTGGAATTACATCCTAAAATACATTCTGCTACTTCTACTGAGTATGGGGATACCACGTGTGAGACTTTTTGGGATCCTAGGCACATACAGGAGTCTGAAATCCAATGACGACTTTGAAAGCCTGAAGGTGCGTAACTTTCTCATTTCACTTCCTTACTACCTATCACAGTTTTGAAGGCCCTGAAATGCCAGGATAGCACCAAACCCCCCCCCAAATGACCCCTTTTTGGAAAATAGACACCCCAAGGAATTTAAAAAGAGGCATTGTGAGTATTTTGCAGATCTCATTTTTTTTCACAAGGTTTTGAAATATAAAAAAAGAAAAGAAAAAATGTTTTTGTTTTTTTTCTTCATTTTCCAAAAACTTGTGGCAATAAACGAGATCTGCAAAATACTCAACATGCTTATTAAATTCCTTGGGGTATCTACTTTCCATAAAGTGGTCATTTGGGGGGGTTTGGTGCTATCCTGGCATTTCAGGGCCTCCGAAACTATGATAGGTAGTCAGGAAGTGTAATGAGGAAATAAAGCCCTTTGAAAGCCTGAAGGTGCTTATTGACTTTTTGGTCCTGTACTTGGCTAGACTGCCAAAACGTCTCTCACATGTGGTACCCCCATTTCCACATATACCCATGGCATGTGTGAGCAATGAATCATTTAAGTGACAATTTTGTGTAAAAAAAAAAAAATTGTAATTTTCCAAAAGCTTGTGGTAAAAAAATAAATTCTTCTATTGATTCAACATGCCTCTTAGCAAATAGTTTGGGGTGTCTACTTTCCAAAAAGGGGTAGTTTCGGAGAATGGAGGCATTTTATGCCCAGCATTAGAAGTTTATGCCACACATTATTCACTCTTCTAACTACCTGAAGAGCAAGCCTTTTCTGACACTTTTTGTCACATGAAAAAAATCTGTATTTTTTGCTAGGAAATTAATTTAAACCCCAAACATTATATATTTTTTTTAAAGCAAACACCCTAGTAAATAATGGTGGGTGCTGCAATTTGTTATGTCACATAGCACTCGCGCAGCGATTTTTCAAATGCAATTTTTTTTTAAAATACACTTTTTTTTTAACTTTTAATGCATAAAAACACAATATATTGCCCAATTTTTTGGTAAAATATAAAAGATGATAGTATGTCAAGTAAATAGATACCAAACGTGACAAACTTTAAAACTGTGCATGCCCCGTGCAATGGCAACAAACTGCATACGTTTTTAATATCCATAGGCAATGTTTTTACAAGCACCATTTTAGATTTACACCATTTACCATTTACACCAAATTATTATGCTGATAATATAATAAAATGATATATTTCTCATTTACCTAAATAATTGATGTAAATAACAGTCAGCATAATTCTCATGTTATCAATTATTAAGAGTACAATTCAAATTTTATTGAACAAACCTCCTAATCATAACAGTATTTTTTTTAAACATAAAAAACTTACAATGCACTGTTCCAAATTATTACGCACAGTAAGTTTCAAAACACTTTATAGGTTGTAAAGAACTGAAAATTGTCATTTGTTGTGTTTGCAGCATATTTACTGAAATCAAAAGCTATTTCAATCAAACTTTTAACAACATTTTAACAGGTCACATTACATTTTAACATATGACCCCTTATTTGATAGCAGCTTCACAAGTCTTGCATCCATTGAACCTGTGAGTTTTTGGACAGTTTCTGCTTGAATTTGTTTGCAAGATGTCAGAATAGCCTCCCAGAGCTGCTGTTTGGATGTAAACTGCCTCCCACCCTCATAGATCTTTTGCTTGAGGATGCTCCAAAGGTTCTCAATAAGATTGAGGTCAGGGGAGGATGGAGGCCACACCATGACTTTCTCTCCTTTTATCCCCCTAACAGCCATTGATGCAGAGGTATTATTTGCAGCATGAGATGGTGCATTGTCATGCATGAAGATGATTTTATTACAGAAAGCATAGTTCTTCCTTCTGTACAAGGGAAGAAAGTAGTCAGTCATAAACTCCACATACTTTGCAGAGGTCATCTTTACACCTTCGGGGCCCCTAAAGGTGCTGACCAGCTCTGTTCCCATGATTCCGGCCCAAAACATGACTCCACCACCGCCTTGCTGACGTCGCAGCCTTGTTGGAACAGGGTGGCCGTCCACCAACCATCCACTACTCTATCCATCTGGACCATCCAGGGTTGCACGGCACTCATCAGTGAACAGGAGTGTTTGAAAATTAGTCTTCATGTATTTTTCTGCCCAATGCAGCCGTTTCTGCTTGTGAGTATTGGTTATTGGTGGCCGAATAGAAGGTTTATGTACAGTTGCAAGACTCTGGAGGACTCTACACCTTGATGTCCGTGGGACTCCTGAGGCACCAGCAGATTCAAATATCTGTTTGCTGCTATGTAATGGTATTTTAGCAGCTGCTGACTTGATCTGATGCATGGATCTGGCAAAAATCTTCCTCAATGTGCCTTTATCTGCACGAACCCGTCTGTGCTCTGAATCAGCCACAAATCTCTTAATAGTGCGATGATCACGTTTAAGTTTTCGTGAAATATCTAATGTTTTCATACCTCATCCAAGGCATTGAACTATTTCACTCTTTTCAGCAGCAGAGAGATCCCTTTTCTTCCCCATATTGCTTGAAAATGGTGCTCTGCTTAATAATGTGGAACACCGTCCTTTAGTACTTTTTCCTTAAATTGGGCTCACTGGCCAATCTAATTATCACAGGTGAATGAGATTGTTTTCAGTGATCAAAAGAGCCCTGAGACACAATTCCATCCATGAGTTAAACTGAAAAACAAAATATTTAATCTTTGTGACACTTAAATAGAATTTGCATAATACTTTGGAACACGGTATACAGAGGAGGTCTAGTGTTAGAATTACCCCTTGATCTGACGTTCGTGGCGATACCTCACATGCATGGTGCAACTGCTGTTTCCACAGGGTCAAGGCTCACCAACGCAGGTGTGCGTGTGCGCAGGGGAGTGAGGGTACTTTTTTTTTTTTTTTAAGTTATTTTGATATCTTCTCTCCCTTACATTATCTAATCAAACCAAGATCGGTGTGATCAGATGCTTTCCCAATTTACAAATGGTGCTGTTTATATCCTGAGAAACTGAAGTGATGAAATGCTCATAGCTTCTGATTTCTTAGGCTATAGAGATGATTGGCACCATTCTGGTCGCCAATCAGCTCTATGGTAAGCTGGCAGAAACACCAGCTGCATTCTCGGGTTCCCCCGATGGCACGGGACTGCCCGAGAAGGCCGTGGAAGGCAGCGGGGGCATCATATCCCGCTGCTTATGAAAGCAATCCTGCAGCTAATTAGCCAATAGGATTGCTTTTACATGAAAGCCAAATCGCCAGCTGAAAAAAAATTACACCAGGATGATGCCTGCAGCTGTAGGCATCATCCTGGTATAACCATTCAAAGTCCAGTAATGTACCAGTACATCGCTGAACCTTGTTGGGTGTATATGCTATGTTCTATTTTTTTTTGTTTTGTATGCAGCCTGTGGACTGAATGGGGGGAAAAAAAAGAGAAGAAATCTCTGCCAAAAAAAAGTGTGGTATGCCCACCATTAAAATATACCGCCCTACATCCACCCACTTCTAATGGTGGGCACACATTAGGTCATACTTTGCCACAAGCGCCAGTTCCAAGATTGTACAAATGGTGGCACGCTTGAATAAAAATTGTCCACGTATAAGTGGTACCCCATATGGAAAAAGGATGACACCAAGTCTCAAACTATCTTGCCACTGCTCCCCATGTAGTCTGGGCATTCATGGGGCTCCGCGTGACTATCTTTTCCCTCGTAAATCTGAAAGTTATAAGTATAGCCTGTTGCCCTCTCACAGGTCTAATACATCTTGACCCCATATCTGGCACGCTTGCTGGGGAGAAATTGTTTGAATGCAAGGTGGCCAGAAAAATTAATGAGCAGATTTTTTGCTGGGGAGTATAGACATTGCAAATTTTTGGTTAAGGTGATTTGCGAGGGGCTGAATTTTGTGGAGCCGGTCAAATTCATGGTCACCCCGAGGATGACAGAGTGTATTGATGTTTGAAATGCATAAAACACATTATATTCTCATATCTATGCCTGGCCATGGCAGCAAAGAACACGGGCATATGATGAATCCGGTCTGTGGACCAATACAACCGCAATTCATTTTTTTTTTTTTTTCAGTAATGATCATGTTGAGGGTTAGGCCCCAAAAAAATATAAATTCGAAAACCGTAATGGGTTTCCATGTGAATGGTCTGGCAAGGTTTGAATTTTGGTTGGCGGCAATACATTGTTGTGCATATAAAATGATCCACAATCAATGCATACAGATCTTCCGTGAAAAAACGCTCCAAAAAATCAAGGGGAGTAGTTACATTTGCTATTTCCACCTGAATTCCAGGTTGAGCAGTGAATGGGGGAAGTATGGGTACTACAGAATTTGTGGGCTGCCAATCGGGATTTGTAAGCACATACGGAAGGATACTACGGGCTCTATGGGCCTATGTGCAAATTCTTGGTGGCTGTGGGACAATACTTGTGTTCGCCACCTCACCAGCTTATACTGCACTTATGGGACTCGCCACGTCGCCAAGTGATACTGCAGTGCTGGTGTTATTATTATTAATATACAGGATTTATATGGAGCCAACAGTTTGCTCAGCACTTTACAATATAATGGGAGACAATACAGCAACGATACAGTTCAATACAAGAGGGTTAGGAGGGCCCTGCCCCTTTGAGCTTATAATCTAAGAGGTATGTGAAAGACCAGGATATACTAGACCGCTGGTTCTCGTCAGTTCACCAAAAGGTAGCGTGGCACTAGTACTGGCACTGTGCTGCATATGAGTCATTTACCGGCAAGTGATAAAAGAAAAATTAGTTTATAAACGTGATCCTGCACACAGGGGCCGCCTTGTAGCAGTATATGTACTGCGGGCGGTCCCCTAGTGGTTAAAAAAAACAAACCAGATTTTAACCACCTCCCACCCGCCATATAGTAATATGACGGACGCAAGGTGGTTCTATCGTTCTGGGAGGACGTCATATGACGTCCTCCCATTCTAACTGCGCATGTGCGGCTCCAGGAGCACATGGTGATCAGCGGTGCGCTGTGTCCCTCGGACACAGCAGATCACCGATCCACAGAAAGAGCCGAAAATGTCGGCTCGGTCATGTGATCAGCTGTGTCCAAACACATCTGATCGCATGTAAACAGGGAAATGCCGGTTATCGGCATTTCTCTCCTCACGAGCTGTCACGCTGACAGCTCTTGAGGAGAGGAGAGCCGGTAATCGGCATTCCTCGGAGGGGACATGTACACAGATCATCAGGGCACTGATGATCAGTGTGCCCTGATCTGTGTAGCCCCAGCAGCACCACCTATCAATGCCACATATCAGTGCCCATCTGAGCTGCCTTTCAGTGTCAACCATCAGTGCTGCCTTTCAGTGTCCATCAGTGCCGCCTATCAGTGCAGCCTCATTAGCGCACATCAGTGAAGGAAAAAAATCACTTATTTACAAAATTTATAACAAAAACTAAAACTTTTTTTTTCAAAATTTTCAGTGGTTTTTGGTTTAAGAAAAAATAAAAAAACCCAGAGGTGATTAAATACCACCAAATAAAGCTCTATCTGTCACAAAAAAATGATAAAAATTTCATATGGGTACAGTGTTGCATGACCGCGCAATTGTCATTCAAAGTGCAACAGCGCTGGAAATTGGCCTGGGCAGGAAGGGGGTATAAGTGCCCTGTAGGCTAGTGGTTAAAGAATGGGTCATGTTAGGGGTTGTTTTAGAGAAAATAAACCAAATGTGTCATTAATTAAACATATCCTACCATTTATGTTATGGAGTAAACATCCACATATCTAAATTAAATTTTCCCCACAGGAAGAAGTCATGCATAAGATTTTTGTATATGGAACTCTGAAACAAGAACAGCCAAACTACCACATTATGACAGATTCTAAGCATGGAAAAGCATTATTTAAAGGCAGGGGACGTACTGTGGACAAGTATCCTTTGGTCATTGCAGGGAACACTAACATTCCATTCCTCTTAGAAGTCCCAGGAACAGGTCATCGTATTGCTGGGGAAATCTATTCAGTTGATGACCAGATGCTACAATTCCTGGATGAATTTGAAGGCTGCCCAGACATGTACCAACGCACTATTAAGAGGATTGAAATATTGGAGTGGGAAGGTAAAGATGACTCACCTGAGAAGAGACCAGCTGCTAGCACCATAGAGTGCTTTGTCTACAGCACGACAAGCTACAAGCCAGAGTGGCTTAGTCTAACTTCCCATGACTGTTATGATTCCTATGGGGCACATGGATTGCTTTACATTAATCGTCTGGACAGATAATAAATGTGGCCTCATACACAAAAGAAATATTACCTCTTAATACACTGCGATTACAAGATACTCTGAATAAATGATATACAAATTCATATTTAAGATACACATTTCACTGCTATTTTGCTAAATCAATTATCTTCCTAAATGATTTAAATAAAAACTTTTTATGTGGAATGAATTAGTTGTTTTTATCAATCTGTTGTCATTGTAATGTTTGGAAAAGTCTCAACTGTCAATACGAATGGAGGTCTATAGAAAAAAAAACTAAGCTAATGCCATTTTTATAATTAAAGAAACCATTTATTATAGGGAAGACATAATTGTGTAGGATTTATGAGTTTATCACATATCTTCAATATTGAGCCTTTCACGTCCATTGTATAACAAATGTTTTAAAAACAGAAAGCAACAGTTTCAGTAATTGTATATTGTACACTGGGGTTCTATACTGGGCATGTGCAATATCTGCTAGCTGTGAAACGAAGGCTTCTTTTCCCACAGTAAATTTATTTTGTGTATAATTTCTTTTTCTAGTGTAACAAAATATAAAAGTACAGTTGTACATGGCAAAACTGCATTGGTTTATTTTATTTCAACTCAGGCACTTTGAGCATATAGTTTGCATGTTTTTATATGTGGCCTTTGTTGTTTCCTTTACCAACTAAAGCAGATTTTTTTTGGCTATCATGTAAGCATTTGGCATTTCACTGTGATAAAGTGGCACCTAGGAGATTGCTAAGTATTCCAAATATTTAGCCAGCTATGTAGGTGCAATAAAAAGACAATTCATTATAAATTGTAATTTCTGTTCATTTCATGTTGGGTCTCTGTAGCCACTTCACAAATCTTAATGCCTAAGCACAATTTTGCAACTTTGACATGTGTTAGTAAAACCATAAATATAATCACAACTACTTTGTACATCCAAGTGAATTAAACCTTGTTTTTTCAGGACAAATTATCAAAGGAAAACTGGCCAATAGTAAAAAAAAAAATTTTTTTTTTACATTTTAGTTGTGTTTCTTGTTACTACCATAACCTACCACCAAAGAACAACCCAAAATACATTTCCAGCTCTTGACGATTGCAGCGATACCATATACGTGTATGTTATTTGTACCTGTACTACAGCCAGAAACATTGTTTTTTTTTTTTACCTAAAACACACTGACACAGATACCAAATTTAAATTTAAAAAAAAAAAAAACCTTGACCTTTGACCCTGACCTAGATCAAACCTTGGTCTAGGTATGTTTTCTTTATTTTTTAATATTTATTTATTTTTTACAAATTTTTTTTTTTCCCCCTCTATGCCAGGATTTAGAGAAATACAATGTATATCTCTCCTCCATTCATAGAGGGGAAAAAAAACCCTAGGGTTTCCGGCTGTACAATGACTGATCACTGTGATAGCCAATCATTGGCTATTACAACGATCATGTGACCTGGAAGCGGGGGTCCCGATTGTTTCAACCAGACCCAGGGCTCTCAGTGACACCCTGGTCTTTGTGCTGGGAGCGCATCGTGCGGCACGTTCCCAGCACAAAGACAGGTACGTAAATATGCGGCCCCACGGAAAAAAGCCCAGTTCTGTGAGGCCGCATATTTGTGATGTTGGCGTCACGGGGTTGAAATAAATATTCTTGAGTATCAACATTACGAATCAGGAAACATTTTTGTTTCTCCAAAATATTAGTTCATTTTACTCCTGTATACTTCTACACAAATTAGCAAAGAGATTTTAATTGCATGAACTACTAAAACAGCACATTTCCCACAAAACGAAGTATGGTGTACATGGGCCATGTACATACACTTAGATTGGAAAGATACATTTATGAACACGGGCTGTCCTAATAAATTTGAAAAACTTTGTGCATGATGGTTAAATACCTTGGGTCTGAGTCTGATTTGGTAGTAGGCAGGATTCTACATTGCTGATAGGCAATTGTGAACATTGTATTGCTTTTCAGGCTCAGTGTTTGCCACCTCTTGTTATATTGCTTTCACTGTGGAGTTAAATGTTATTATCAGAAACTCCGTTATAGGACTCCTTATGAAGTACAAATGGGCCTGCGTGCTCTATTTTTGCATTGTGTTCAATTTGTTTGTTCTGAATCTGTACGCCTCCTGTTTTTACTACACTTTCAATAATCTTTGATTAAGAAAAAAAAAAAAGTGTATGGTGTATATGTCTCAGGGTTCTACAATTAAAGGAGTGTTACCAAATCAGGACAACTCTGGAATATACAGTTATATACTTTAAAATGTTAAATAACTCAAGAAGCAGGAATGAAAGAATTCCAGGCATGGTTTATTTTTTGCATAGTTACATTGGTCCAACTAGGGCAAATGTTAACTATGTATATAGCATACCTGGCCCCGATGCCCCTGAATGTTCGGAATCAACGTAGACACCACTACTTCAGTGATCTACACTTGCTTCCCATTCTGAACGGCTAACCTGATGCATTGAGAACACAGGAGCTCAGCCACTCAGTATGAGCACCATCCAGAGAATACTTGTATTTTCTAAATTAATGCAAAGCATTTTCTGATTGGACGAGGTGGGGCAGTGACGTCACATTTTTCACCTGGAATAGATTACTGGAGTAGCGGTGTTCTACTTAAGTGATTTCCATCTTCCATGGACTCCAGTCAAGTATTGTATACAGATAGTTACATTGGTCCAAGCAAGATCATTGTAACTATATGAAAATCTACTATGCCTAGCATTCCCATTTAATCTCAACTGACTTCAGTTCTGTCATTTGTTCCATTTCTTTGGCAATCAATCATTACTCTTAGCAAATCACTAGAGATGTAACTACTAAAAACTGAATATGCATCTCGGACCCGCAATTTTTTGTTTTCACATAGAAAGCTTGAGATCTAAATTGTGGTTATATTACAAAGGCACCTTTATATACAAATGTGAGATCTTTGTAGAGAGTACAGTCTATTATACACATTTAACCACTTGTCGCCCACTCACAGTACATTTACTGCGGACGGACGGTACGGGCAGGCTGGAGGATGTACGTGTACGTCATCCAGCCTGTTCCGGAGTAGGTGCGTGCAGCACACCGCTCCCAGGGGACACAGCAGATTTCAGCTCCCGGCAACTTTGAATGGCTTGGGGATCTTGTGATCGTATAGCAATCACATGAGCACAATGCCAACAAAGCTGTTATGAATGAATGCCATTCATAACAGGTGTGCTTTCTATAGAGTGATTCTGTAATTGGCCCACAGCAATCAACTGGGCCAATCACAGCTTCCTGTACTAAGTGATTAGCTTTAGCCAATCACAGATCTTATGAATGTAATCCATGCAAGACAGTTAAAAACATTGCCGTTACAGTGATCATCATTGTAACAGCATTTAAAGTGTAAAAAAAAAAAATCCCTGATCATAACCTTGCCTCCGAGTAGTAGTGTTACTGTGGTGCCACTGAACTACTCTGATGAAAGCATGTACAAACAAGAAAAAAAAATGCTAAAACAAAATGTAAAAATTTAATTAAAGATTATTTATGTATTTAATTTTTTAAAACCTACTGTTACCAGTCAGTGTCTCTGATCACCGACACACCAGTCATATGATGACACTGGTGACAGTATTTAAACAAAAAAATATTATGGAAAAAAAAAAGGGTCATATGAGGGGTATATGTACTGTCTTGGTATTTTGAGGGCCTCAAGAAATGAGATCAGCCTCCAGTACATCTGAATTGATAAATTTTCAAATATATATACCGTATTTGCCGGCGTATAAGACGACTTTTTGACCCTTGAAAATCTTCCCAAAAGTCGGGGGTCGTCTTATACGCCGGTACACATGTTAGGGGGGCTGCGGCATTAAGTACAGGGGTTTGCAGGGGCTGATGTCTCTTACCTGGATCCAGTCCCACGACGATCCGGTCCAGGAAGCGCGGCGTCTCCTTCAGTTCGGCCACTGGATGTTCGTGCGGCTGCTCGGCTCCGCCTCATCACCGGCAAGGGGGCGGAGCCGAGCGGCCCCGCGAAAATTGAGTGCCGGAGCAGCAGGTAAGTGTGCTGTGTAGAGGTGCTGCTGCAACCACATATGCTGGCTGCAGCAGCACCATACGAGAACAGGGTCAGCAAGTCTCAGTGGAAGGAATAGTGCCCCATCATTGGTGTCACTGATACCAATGATGGGGCACTATTCCTCCCACTGATACCAACGATGGGGCACTATTCCTCCCACTGACACCAACGATGGGGCACTATTCCTCCCCCCCACTGACACCAACGATGGGGCACTATTCCACCCCCCACTGACACCAATGATGGGGCACTATTCCACCCCTCACTGACACCAATGATGGGACACCATTCCTCCCACTGACATCAATGATGGGGCACTATTCCTCCCACTGACACCAATGATGGGGCACCATTCCTGCCACTGATACCAATGATGGGGCACCTATTCCCCCCACTGATACCAATGATGGGGCACTATTCCTCCCACTGATACCAATGATGGGGCACTATTCCTGCCACTGATACCAATGATGGGGCACTATTCCTCCCACTGACACCAATGATGGAGCACTATTCCTCCACTGATACTAATGATAGGGCACTATTCCTGCCACTAATGCCAATGATGGGGCACTATTCCTGCCACTAATACCAATGATGGGGCACTATTCCTCCCACTGACATCAATGATGGGGCACTATTCCTCCCACTGATACCAATGATGGGGCACTATTCCTTCCACTGATACCAATGATGGGACACTATTCCTCCCACTGACACCAATGATGGGGCACTATTCCTCCCACTGACATCAATGATGGGGCACTATTCCTCCCACTGACATCAATGATGGGGCACTATTCCTCCCACTGGTGTGCATTGGAAGAGGGGTAGTCTTATACGGCGAGTATAGCCCAAACACTACATTTTAGCAGGAAAAGTAGGGGGGTCGTCTTATACGCCCAGTCGTCTTATACGCCGGCAAATACGGTATATATATATATATATATATATATATATATACACCATAGCTTGTAGACGCTATACACACAATCCAATTAATATACACTTAATGGGATTTGTTTTTGCCAAAGACATGTAGCAGAATACATTTTGGCTTAAATTTATGAAGGATATAGGATATTTTATAACAGAAAGTAGAATTTTTCTAAATTTTTTTTGCGTTTATATAATAAAAAATAAAAAAAAGTGGTGATCAAATATCACCAAAAAAAAGCTCCATCTGTGTGAAAAAAATTATATACATTTCATATGCTTACAGTGTTGCATGACCACACAACTGCCAGTTAAAGTAGTGCCGTGTTGAATAGCAAACAAAATGGCCTGGTCATGAAGGGGTAAAACATTTCAGAGGTCAAGTGGTTAAATGGAAACTGATAACACTGGGGCTACTTTTGTGACTATAAAAGGTAGACTCTCCCACTTGGTACCCAGAAAGAAGGAAAAGAATGCAAGTGTGAGTTTCTACCAAATAGCACAAAGTAGGTCTCTGTGGTGAAGTTTGCTACAATCCTTACAACATGTAAAACTTACAAGGTGAGGATTGATTTACTGCTCAGATTTTTTACTTTAAAGGTGACCATACACTATACAATCTGACTGTACAATCTATACATCTGCCATCAACTATGTAGCACAGAAACCAGCTACATTTTATGCTAATTGATTGGATTGTTAGGGTGTTTTACCTCACATATTACAAAATCTAAATGAGACTGCACTGAGTTTATAAAATCGGATTGCATAGCGTTCGGCAATTTTAAGATTACAACATCTTTCAAGAAGATCTACTGTTCACCAAGCAGCAGCTATTGATTCTACACTAAAGACTAGGCATTACAAACATATTACAAAAAATTTGTTACAGCCATGTATTGAATGATAGACAATGCAATTTCCAAAGATCAGACAATAATTCACATTTCCATTCATTAAAAGACAAAAGAAGCTAAAAAAGCATTAGCATGATGAACAAGTCACATTTTGAGGAGTTTTGTAGTAATTTTAATTCATCACAAAGTCTCGACCAAAAGTACCAAATAGTGATAATATAACAAAAATAAACCAAGACAGAAAATTTATTAATCATGTTTATTTATCCCACCTGCATTTCTAATAAATATAACTGTATAAAATCTGTTTTGTAGGAATGTCATCTCAAAACATGAATATATGACAGTTGACGAGAAATCATTTGTATCAAATGGAGTCCTGTAGTGAATGGGATTTATTCCAGCTGCACCAGTAGATCTCCTTCTCCCACAGTTTCGCCAGGCTTGCAATGCACTGCTGCTACCTGTTCAAAACATTACAATAAATTTAGACACATAAAGTACAGCTACAGTCAGGCCCATAAATATTGGGACATCGACACAATTCTAACATTTTTGGCTCTATACACCACCACAGTATAATAATCATAAATCAAACTTTCACTTTTTAATACTTGGTTGCAAATCCTTTGCAGTCAATTACAGTCTGAAGTCTGGAACGCATAGACATCACCAGATGCTGGGTTTCATCCCTGGTGATGCTGTGCCAGGCCTCTGCTACAACTGTCTTCAGTTCCTGCTTGTTCTTGGGGCATTTTCCTTTCAGTTTTGGGATAATGAGGGAATAACACACACCTGGCCATGGAACAGCTGAGAAGCCCATTGTCCCATTACTTTTGGTCCCTTAACAAGTGGGAGGCACATATGCAAACTGTTGTAATTCTTACACCATTCACCTGATTTGGATGTAAATACCCTCAAATTAAAGCTGGCAGTCTGCAGTTAAAGCACGTCTTGTTTGTTTCATTTCAAATCCATTGTGGTGGTGTATAGAGCCAAAAATGTTAGAATTGTGTCAATGTCCCAATATTTATGGACCTGACTGTATATCAGTTTAGCCAGTGTTGTAGTATTCAGATGATTAGCTCTCATGTGAACGACAATCCAGAATGGGAGATTTACCAAGGATAACACAAAGAAAGGCAATGTAATATTCTGAGATTGAAATCTCACTCAAATTCCCTTCCCTGCAAAATGGAGATTTTATAACCATGTGTTTTGGGATATCACACACACACTCACTTTTCTTAAGCATTCATACCTCTCATTTTTACTGTCTTTTCCACATTTTCTAGTGTTGCAAACTGGAAACAAAATGATTTTAACAGCAGCTACTAGAGGTTCTGTCAAGTTTTAAAAACCTGCTCCTTACCTCCATTAAATCTACCCATGCAGTGTGGTCCCCCCATGGGTTAAATGTGCATTTGGCTAAAAGCGATAGGAATAAGGTGAAATAATTATCTAATCTTTGCTTCCACAGACTTCCTCATCTCTGTGCAGCAGGTCTTCGAAGCCAATTGAGTTTGCTGCCTGGCCAGTTGCAGTTCTCTGGCATCATCACTTGCAGTACATATTTCATACAAACATCCACACACATATACCTGTTATGAAAGGTATTTATTATTATTATATAGTGTTTATATAGTGCCAATAGGTTTGCTCAGCGCTGTACAATAAAGTGGGGGGACAGTACATGAGACAATACAGTAACAATACAATACACGAGGGGTTCGAGGGCCCTGCTCTTTCGAGCTTACAATCTAGGAGGGAGGGGGTAGAGGTACAGGAGGAAGTGGCTGTGGGGGATGGAATGGTAGGAGAAGTGGAGGAGAACAGCTGTTAGGTGAGGGTGGGGTAGGCTTCCCTGAAGAGGTGGGTTTTCAGGGAGTGCCTGAAGGTGAGGAGAGTAGGTGACAGTCTGATGGATTGTGGTAGGGAGTTCCAGAGGATGGGGAAAGTCCTGGAGAAGTCCTGCAGTCGGGAGTGGGAGGAGGAGACCAGGGAGCTAGAAAGTAGGAGGTCTTGTGAGGAGCGAAGGGTGCGGGTAGGGTGGTATTAGGGTATCAGGTCAGTGAGTTAGTTTGGGGCAGCGTTATGGATGGCTTTGTCAGAGTTAGTAATTTGAATTTAATGCGTTGGGCAATCGGGAGCCAGTGAAGGGATTGGCAGAGGGGGGTGGCAGAAGTGGAAAGGTTGGTGAGGTAGATGAATCTAGCCGCTGAGTTCAGGATAGACTAAAGTGGGGATAGCCTGCGTTGGGGTAGGCCGGTGAGAAGGGAGTTGCAGTAGTCTAGGCGTGAGATAATAAGGGAGTGTACAAGTTGTTTAGTGGTGTCTGGGGTTAGGAAAGTACGTATCTTGGAGATGTTGCGGAGGTGGAGCTTGCATGAATTTGCTAGTGATTGGACATGAGGTTGGAAGGAAAGGTTTGAGTTCAGGGTGACACCTAGGACTTTGGCTTGCGGGGTGGGATTGATGGTGGCGTTGTTGGTCGTGATGGAGAGGATGGGGGGGGGGGCGCGGGCTGAGGGGAAAACTAAGACCTCGGTTTTGGAAAGGTTTAATTTGAGGAAATGGAGCGACATCCAGTCTGATATGTCATTTAGGAGGTGGGTGATGCGGCGGAGACTGAGGGGGTGAGGTGAGGGGTGGAGAGGTAAATTTGTGTGTCATCGGCGTAGAGGTGATAGTTGAAGCCGTGGGATTGTATAAGTTTGCCAAGGGGGGAGGTGTAGATGGAGAAGAGAAGGGGTGCGAGGACAGAGCCTTGGGGGACCCCAACAGAGAGGGGGAGCGAGGGGGAGGTGGCAGCGTTATAGGTAACGCTGAAGGAGCGTTGGGATAGGTAAGAGGAGAACCAGGAGAGAGCAGAGTCCCTGATGCCAAGGGAGTGTAGTTTGTTAAGGAGGAGGGGGTGGTCGACTGTGTCGAAGGCCGCGGAGAGGTCGAGGAGTAGGAGGACTGAGTAGTGGCCGATAGCTTTGGTGGTTAGCAGGTCGTTGGTGATTTTGAGGAGGGCGGTTTCGGTGGAGTGTAGGGGACGGAAGCCGGACTGTAGTGGATCAAGGAGGTTGTTGTCAGTAAGGTGGGCGCTTAGGCGATTGTAGACTATTTTTTTTCTTAGAAGCCTGTAAAACATTGCAGAGACCTGGGGCAGCCAAGGCTGTCATTCACATTGTTGGATCGTGATGAGGCTCAGGTAAGTATTGAGGGGGCTGGGCGAGCTGTTGCACACAGAAGGTTTTTTACCTTTATGCATAGAATGCATGGAGGTAAAAAACCTTCAGCCTTTACACCCACTTTAAAGTAGAGTGGGAAATGCAGCCAATGTAAGACATATGGACTAGCTGGAAATGGTTTTGTGCTGCCATATGCCTTACAATATTGGCAGTGAATAGGTTAAACTCTTTTCCCCCAAAAGAAAAATAACACCTACTGCTGTTACCACTTAAAAACAAGTTAGGAGTTAGGTTTTAATTTGTCAAGTATTTTAGGCTCATTTAAAACTATGTGTATATATAAGACTAACCTATCTACAGGGAGACAATGATGCCGTGTGAGTTCAGTACAGGCCAAACAGCAATGTCACCCTTTTACAAAATTTTGCAAAATAATGGGCATACTGACTGGATTAGCAGGTAATAAAATTATGTTACAAGGAAGACTCAAAATAACAAAAATTATTATTTAGATGTGGCATATTACAGTGACTGTTTAAATAAATCACACTGCAGAAATCTGTTTTCACTTTGACAACAAAAAGTGTATTTCTTTTGGGTCAGTGTAAAAGAAAAATTTAGCGTGATTCAATTTTCTATAACAATATGAAAAAGACTCCAAATGTATTAATAGTTATTATAGGTTCTCACTGTGCATGTATGTGAGCATGCACAGTATTACCACTTCCAAAAGATCACTTCAAGAGACCCTGTTACCAACTTAAAAATATGCAGGTAAAAGCACAGAAAAATAAAGAATTATAAAGGTTTACTTGCTCTGTTGTTCCTTTCCATAAATATTTTTTGGCAATGTTCTTTTAAACTAGCTAGAAAAATTGACTAGTCCTTTTCTTAGCACAGCCCACTCCCCTCCGTGCAAGTCTTAGCCCTCTCCTCTTCTGGAGTGTCTAAATACTATTTGTGACAGCAGCACCTCCTTCCAATCTTCAACTCCTTACATAGTCTTCTATGTAGCTGCTGGGGAGAAATGAAGGGGAACACTATAAAATGTCAGTTGAGTGACAGCTCTGAGTCTGCTAGAGCTGCTGACATCACAGCCAAGATGTTAGCACCCAGTAACAGTCTCTGGGTTTTTAGATAACTACACAAGCGAGGCTTTTACAAATAAATACCATGTATGAAACACATTAAATGAACATATACCATTAATGGAAAATAGTTGCCAAAATGTATGGTCTGGCAACAGGGTCTCTTTAAACAGGGCCCTTGTTAGGAGTTTCTGACCAAGGAAATTCCCCCACCCCTCAAAAAAAGGTTCATATAGTATGTACTAAGCATATAACAGACAGTGAATGCACTGAGGTGGCTGCCTATTGACTTCTATTGCTTGCAGTCTGACCCAACAAAATGGGTTGTTCTCCTACATCTAGCTCCTGTGTGAATGTTGGTTGACTGAGTTGTAGGACAATCTACAATGTAAAGATGCTTGGTTTTGTCTGTCTGCTTGATACCTTTTCTCACAGCCAGTCTAATATATAGGAACTAGATCAAAGCAATTTTCTATAACAATTAAAGTAGAACTATAGGCAAAACATTTTTTTTTTATTTTGGATAGAGTATGGGAGGGTTATAACCCCTGTCAGATTTTTTTTGCCATAGCCACACAGGAAATTAGAGGAAATCCCAGCAAATTAAGAACATTTCTTGGGGACCCCCAGGTCACCAGAACTAGTGTCCCCAATGGAAGATTTCCCCTCTATTACTTTTTTGGGGACAACCCAAAATGTGGGTTTTTCTTTCACTTTCAATAATGATAATGGTAAACATGACAAACATATGGGAGGCACAGACAGCAAGAAAAACTGACAGTTGTCCTAACCCCTTCTCCACTCTATCCAAAAATAAAAAAAAGTTTTGCTGTTAGGTATACTTTATATTCCACTTTTTAACAGCAAGTAAACATTGATTGAATGTTATGGTCAACAATACCATTTTCTGCTCCAGCTTGACACATTATGTTACTAAATCCATTGAATCTGATGAGAGGAAATTACCAGTACATTTTTTTTTAAATTTAACAACAAACATTACCTTGGCGGTTTTAGCAGCTGTCATACTGTTTTGCATCTTCATAGCTTCAATTACACAGATCTCTTGCCCCTCTGACACCTATGACAGTAAAATTGTACTGAATGTTAGATGTACAGAGCATAAAACATCATATGCAATCACTAAAGATGTATCAGATGTCATTAGAAATCAAGCTATAACATGACCATGTATCATATCTTTATAAAAACCATCTTATCTTGCAGTGTGAAGTACAATAGAACCAATTGAGAAATTGCATATTTTATAAATTCAGGAATGCACATAAATTATCTGACAGCATTCATACAGAAAATTATGGCATTAAAGCAACACAAAACTGCACTGACTAGGACACAGTATTTTATTCTTAAACCAGCAGTTATGAAGAAAGCCAACAAATGAGTGACACATTGAAGAGTTTGTGTAATGCCTGGAGATGAAGCTTTAATTAGCATTTCCTGGGTGTTTGCGATGGAAATGTGAGATCTCATGCTGGCCTAGAAGATGGGACTAGCTGAACATACGTTGAAGGTGTTATTTGTCCACACTACTCTGATCCAAATCTGCTACAGTCATAACCTATGAGGCCCCTGTCAGTATACAGATATGACAGACACTTCTAGAGTCTGACGCAAACTTTAAACATATTAACTGAACTCTATATTTCAGTTTTGGAAGAGGATGAAAAATCTGGGAATCTTGCGGCAAGATTTCTATTGAGTTGCAAGTTCTGCATACCTGTCGTCTGGATGATTTGGCCCAACAAACTCCACCCATAACTGATCATTTTTGGTTGAAATTACATTTTAGTCATAACCTTTAAGAGGCCACTAAAGATGATGTCACTTACACACATGTTTAACCAGGTTTTATCTTCACTTTTCCTTATCCAGTTAAAGATTTTGGAAGGCATAATTATTTCCTAATATTATCAAAAGACAATTGTAATTTTTTCACTAATTTCTCCCAGTGACTTCAGCCTTGGGGGGACTGACTATAGCGTTTTGACAGTGTTGGCTCATGTAAACAATAACAAAAAAAGTTTGTTTAATGCTGTTTTTAGTTGAAATATTATGTTTGCACTGTACTGTAAATGTATTCTTAGTCAAAAAAATGTATATAACAAATTCAATAAATTGTTAAAGCACATCAAACTGAAAATGAAACATGTATCGGGTCCAGATTCGGTAACATTACAGTAGTGGTACTGAAAAAAATGCAATTCACTGAACATAAGATGTTCCTAAATTATAACACCGTGAAGAACCATTCCTGAAAAGCGTATGCAGTTTCAAGCTGATAAAGATAAAAAAAGAAAAGACTTATACAAAAAGTTATATTTGAGCAACTTGTTTCACTCCTAGAGATACATTCTACAAAGGAAAAAAATGAGATCACTGGTTACAGCCCAAATTGCTATGACAGGCTGTTTTCAGAGCTACTCCTACAAAATGGTCACAAGCCTTACAAGTCTCTCTGATAAACCCAATCTGCACTGATGTATTCTGCACTCCTTGTCTAATTGGTATAAAGTTTGCAGATCTCCGTCCTGTATCTTTCATCCAGCTTGCTGCATCCTCTCCTTTGACATGGAGGGTCGTAGGTCACCTTCACATCCGATTATCAAAGTAACACTCATTAAGCAGCAGTCTGCCTTGTACTGCAATGCATTAGCTCGAAGGAACCGTCAATGTGTATAGTCAACCGATTTTAGTGTTTTAAGGAAGTTTGGATGTGACACGGCACTGCCACAATCTTAAGTTTCAGACATCTCCAGCTGATGATTAATTATGGGTGGTGGGAAATAAAACCCAGTAAAGCCAGCTGCTTGCCATTGTTGGCAAAATTACTATAATGGATATAGGCTGCCAATTTTCTATTTTATTGGCAAGCCTTCCAAATGCAATTAGGGGAGTTATAAATGATATGGAAATCTATCAAGTCCCTTTCATTTTCAAAGAAGGTCTTCCCAGGAGACTTATCTTCAAACCCATCATTGACTTTGCTGTGTTAATGATGTATACTTTCTTTTTATTTCTAATTAAAGCACCTGACAACTTTTTGGAGGTTTTCTTATGTGGCATCAGCGTGCCGCAGGAAAGCCATCACACTTACATTTAAGAACTCCCTCCCTGCCTCTGTTCTAATTCAGTGAGGTGGGCAGCAAAACCTGAGACATGATATAAAAGGCATGGAAGAGAAGGGTGGACATTTATCATAAGCTCTGTTGCTTGCCCAGTGCTATTTGCTTTGGAATAAAAGCATGAAAATCTAATGCAAGAGCTAAAATTGCAGACGTAAAGGATGACTGCACAGTGCTCTATTTCTCAATTTCATCCTTCAGAGTCAGAAAATGGGGTGATACAGTTACTGGATGAGATTTACAGTAACAGCTGTGCTCTTCCCACACAGGGGAGGGACTTCTAATGTGCACAGGTCTGCTTGGAGCAGACAGGAAGCAACAAAGCATGATGCCATTCCTTTTAAGGACACGCAGGAACAGTTAGAGCTAATTATAGAAGCTGTGCATTTGCATTATAAAGATGTTATCAATTTTTTTGTGCTAGAGAATGCAGTTCTGAAATTTAAAAAAAGGAAAATTATAGATATATTATAAATATACAGTATTTCAAATTTTTCTTAATCTGTGAACACTGAGAAAAGACAGGAAACTGTGCCAGTGGCATATGGCTCTCTACTGTGCTAAACATTCGTACTAAAGACAGGTTCATCAGTCATTAGAGTATCTGGGTAAAAAAAATTAGCTTCTGATGGATGGTATTTAGAGCTTACCTGCTGGTAGTACATTACCAAAGAAACACAGGTTTCCAAACCCACATGACATTAGAAATTGCAGACCATGAAATAAAATCCTTGCAAGAACACATCATGTACGCCAGGTTATACAATATAATAAATAAGCTATTTCAACTCTGCGTAAAATTGGGCCCGCTGCAAGGGACCTTGGGTCAGGCCTGCACAGGCCAATTAATGCACAGCACCTGCTGTATAGAAGCAGCACACGAAGCACTTCCGAATCATTTTAGCAATTAAAACAAAACTGTTTCCTGCCTATTTCAACAGTAACTGTTTCAATGCAAGACTAAGCACCAAACCATTATGAAATCAGTAGGTAAAAAAAAAAAAAAAAAAAAGAAGCATTTTGGGGGGGTGTGAGGAGACGGTTGGGATAAATCTGCAGTGTGAAATAGAACCCTTCTTTTGTTCTCTTACACTGTCAGCCTTCTGCCTAATTTGGCAGAAAAACAGAGGGCTTGTGGTGGCCTTCCACAGTATCACCTTCTGCTGCACTCTGGCCCCCTAAAAAGACGGATCAATATCATCCCTGCTGATTTTCCTTCAAAAGTGGAAATCCTTCAATTACAGTTTTTTTGAGGGGGGTGCACAGGTGCAAGATTTTAATATGTATCTTGGACTGTGAATAAATTCTCAGCTCATTGACATGTTCTCCAACTAATAGTCACTTTTTTTTTTTACATATGTGCATTGCATTAGAATTAACTAACTGCACCAGGTATTGATTGAAAAAAGAAATACTTAGACAATTAACTAGTTCCTTATAACAAAGGCGTCAATACATAGGTTGAAATTCTGGGAATCTTGCTGAATGGCAGGCCTACATATCACAGTGATGTAATGTTCAGATTCATTTTCCTCTATTAAACTCTTAGGGATCTTGTAAAGCAGCAAATGTTACTTTCTCCAAATATTCACTAGTGGTGAATCAAGCAATGTCATTTGCAACACATGCACCAGAAAGATTCACTTGCATTGAATGGTTTGTGTGTCATTTTCACTGCTTTATAAATGCACCCCTAAACATTAAACAAGATAAAATTGCATAACAGAAAATTAACATGTAATCAATTTTCCCAGTTTCATGTTCACACCCAGTGACAATTTCTTCCCTGGGTATCAAAGGTTCAACCTTAACTGCTTATCCAAATGAAAGTATTCGGGATAGCTCTGAATATAAACATTCTGTGTTGTGCAGTATTCAGGACAAATATTAAGATGGAAATCATTCTACGTCTATTAACTTACAACATACATATCTTAATCACTATATGATTTCAAATTAATATGATCTGAAGATTATATAAATATTATTAATTATTAATAATAGACACTGTGCTCGCCGTGCAGTTTTATGTCTGAATGATATCTGGGTGAAGATTCCCTAGTCGCTGATTATCTTGCTTATAATTCTGGTTGCTTTTTTTCTTCCAAGCTATCAACGTGCGAGTTAGATTATTTTGTGCTAGAACTAGAATGGAGGAGATATCCTGCAAGGCCTCCTATCTGCATCCACCTGTTCAGGCTTTTATGAATTATAGACTGTTGCCTAGAAACAAGCAGTCACAACTGACCAGAAATTAATCTGTTTCGTCTTTATATTTAAACTACAATTACAACTTCCAAACGTGATGCCAGAATCATAAATGATACTATGCTGAGTATTTTGCTGAGATTGCATCTGCAAATACACACAAGAAATGTTTTTGTTTTTTTACATTGGTCATTTTTTTTCTGGAAGCAAAACCGGTCTACTATATAGGAAGACACACAAATCCAAAAATAATTGGATGTCAATGTCTGCTCATTGCATGTTGTCTGTGTCCCATCTAAACATGTTTCTGAACACAATTCTCCAGCTCAAATGGAGTAGGTGGGAGGACAAGATTTGTCATGACATTCGATTAAGATGGCTGCTAACAGGATTAGAAAGCAGCTGTCACTTTGTGTTACTTGGTAGCAGAGACAAAAATACAGATTTATAAGATGAAAACTTGGACAGAAACACTCAACATGACTAGAGATTAGAAAAGGAGGACTGAATGCCCATCTTGGTATCTGCAATCTACAAAATAACAAGGGCCTCTTATACCAACACCAGCTGTACCATATTAAACACGTATAAAGAAATCTGAAACAAATCAATAAGAAAAGAAGAATTAAGTGTGTGTAAAACATTAAATATCATTTACTGTTAGAAAAAATGGCTGTGTAAGGTCATATCTTTCTTAAACTGAGCAATATCTATTTTCACCAGCCACAAATTAAAGAAAAAAAAAAAAAGGTACAGCATAATTCATCTTCAGCACGACTTTGTAAAGACTGCGCCCACCAACCCAATTTAGTGCAACTACACTTGCTGTCATTAGTTCCACCAGTGATGGTCAGGACAGTCTAAGTCACATCTGACAAAGTCCTCATGCTCTATTCACCAAATGTTGGCAAAAATTAAATGAACATTACCATTGGCTCCAACCTTTGTTCACTTTTTGTAGCAAGGATTTTACATTTTCCCAAATAGGCACTGTGAGTCCTAAGTAAAATGAACTGCTCCACAGTTGATTTACTCCTACTACTGTGTCATAGAGAGAGAGGAAAAGATGAATAATTTGCCCCGTTATAGTCTTTTAGTATATTTTTTTTTAATGAATGTAATTATGATATACATGAACAAATGGTAAGATGGTCAAGTAAACATCTACTGGTTAGTTGCGGGCAGTGTACACAGGTGGGCATCAGCTAGTTTAAAAGCAGCGTGTGCAGCAAGTTTCAGGCAGTTTTTCTGCCCCCAGCCACAAATGTAAACTAGGCCTAAAAGCAACTTTCCGCTTCAGTGCAAGGATGTTAAAAACAGATCTCAATGGAGGTGCTGACTGTCTCTTTAAACAAGGTGCCAGCTGGCTTCAGTCTTCTACTGAAGCCTGCTATTAACCTATGTAAAGTGACAGCCTACATTCCCGTTAAGATCTGTGTTTAACATTTACAAACTGGAGATAAAGGTTTCTTTAAAGTTTTCAACAAAACTGCTTGCATCCATCTAAAGTGGAGTATACACGGTCAGTTTTTTTTTTTTTTTTTGATCAACAAATCTGACAGAACCCCACATCAACACAATGATATGTGATGCAGAGATCTCTCCCGCTGAGACATGGTATTCTGACAAAGGGGACTACCCCCTGCCAGAATTCACTGATCATCGCTTTTAGCCATTGGTTGCAAGTGCTAATCAAATACTGTTTTTTCAGGAAAATTCTACAGAAGATAGGTATTAGGTATTTCAGTCATAAACTTCAGTCAAAGCATGGTAATGCACTCTGCAAACTAAAGGGCAAACCAGGTGTGAAACTGATGGATCCAAAATCCAGCACAAATCTGCTACAGTTAGTGTGGCTGAAAAAAAGACAAAAGTCCACCCAGTTCAACCATAGAAAAAAAAAAGTTATAATCCTATACCCACAGTTGATCCAGAGAAAGCAAAAAACCCAGCAAAGCATGATCCAATTTGCTCCTGCAGGGGAAAAAATCCTTCCTGATCCCCTGAGAGGCATCAGATATTCCCTGGATCAACTTTACCTATAAATGTTAGTATCCAGTTATATTCTGTGTATCTAGGAAATAATCCAGGCCTTTTTTAAAGCAATCCACTGAGCTGGCCAGAACCAACTCTTGAGGGAGTCTATTCCACATTTTCACAGCTTTTACTGGGAAGAAATCTTTCCATGTTTGGAGATTACATTTATTTTCCTCCAGACGTAAAGAGTGCCCTCTTGTCCTCTGTGATGACGTCAGGGTGAATAGCTCTACACCGAGTTCACTATATGAACCACTGATGTATTTATACATGTGGTTCTCTCCTCTTCTCAAGAGAAAATAAATTCAGTGATTATTAACATTATAAATGTTTTAGGAATTGAAAGCAAGAGACTTCCAAATGGTTTTACATCTTTATGGTACTGAATCTTGATTTTTTTAAAATCTTTGATTTTTTATAAATAAAAGTTATGTTTTACTAGTAATGATTGCTAGAGTTGAGTTGGACTGTAAATCCTTTAGTCTCACCTCTGAATTGCTATTTGGTTTGCACAGCTTTCTATGTGAGTTTGTGACTCCTGCTTGGAGCTGTGGCGGTTTACCTGCTGCATGTGACCCATAGGAGAGGCACTCAGTGCAGGCAATTAGACCAAATTATTTGGTGTTTAGCATATTTGTTAGATTCTCCCGAACAGCTTTTGTTCTCCAAAGATAACACCAGTGCCAAGAGTTCAGCTCAGTTCATAAGTGTGCATGTTCGGCTGAACAACCACACAATTTTTTTGGAAAGTTCTTTCAGAGGAAGGTGTTTTGGCAGACAGACAATCTGACTCACCCATCTCTGTGGTTTGCCTATGACTTTGAACACTTTGAACATTTTAAATCTGTTTGTGTATGATAAAATTCAAGGCAGAGTTCAAGCTCAGTAATCATAAGCTTTCAGTCTTTCACGTTAACCACTGACAACACAGGATAACTGATACCAACCCACACAATCACAGTTTAATATACCATATCCAAGTGATGATATATCCAGAGACTAATAGATCTGTCCACACAAAACTCTAAATAAAAACCGGGTGGACTGAAAGACTACAACAATGCATTATATTACTGTTGAGAGAATATCTTGGTTAAATTAATACAACCCACTTGTTTGAACTATGCTTGAAGAAAGTAACCTAGGACTATTTGGTCTCTAGACCATTAGTGTATTCTAGGACAGGACATATAACTGAATAAAAATTAATCTAAAGAACATAAAAATGAGAAGACAGAAACGATCAACATTAAAAGCATAAGACACTATTAGCAACTATTATAGAGCCTTACATTTGCAACTATGTTACCCTTAGTCTCTGAGAGTTATTTGCTAAAACTGCATGGTGCAAAATCTGGTGCAGCTCTGCATAGAAACCAATCAGCTTCCAGGTTTTATTATCAAAGCTTAATTGAACAAGCTGAAGTTAGAAGCTGATTGGCTACAATATGCAGCTGCACCAGATTCTGAGTGCTCCAGTTTTAGTAAATTTCCTCTACAGTGTATTTGTATTTTATAGAAATGTTTGTTGAAAGATTTTTTAAAAAGTTGGTCATACACGCAAGAGAATTTGCTAGCAATTTGTACCTCTTTCACAAGAACAATTAAATTGGTCAATTCCCCCCCCCCCCCCCCCGTTTGAATTTATGTTACTCTGCTGTGCTTTTGAGCCTTAGCAATACAGTTTTTTCATACGGATATAAATTCATAGCTGCATGTATATTGATACTGCTATGTCTGCTGGACTGCATGCTTGAATCTAGTCCTTGTATCTTACACTTGCTTTGTACTATTGTAAAATGGTTTTCGGTTCTTCCATGTAATGCTTTTATGCTTCAATAAAGCACCTGTTTTGTAAAAAAAAAAAAAAAAAAAAAATGGGTCAAGCCAACATCCCTGCTACATAAATAAAAACTGCTGGTAGTAGGGTACCTTGATCTTTTTGTATATGCTAACAAAACCTAGTTAAAAGTGGTGTAAACTAATAGCAAATTGCCACGTGTATGGCCAACATAAGTAAATATACAGTAAATGACATTCACAAATGCAATAATGAAAGAACAACAGATTACATGCTTATGGTAAATCTATTTCCAGCAGAATGGAAACTTTGAGAAACTCCTATGGGGAAATTTTTCAACTATCGATTATTTTCTTTAGCCCATAGTCAGCCTAGATAGAAGTACACCCTCAGCTTCCAGTCCACTGATTGGATGCACAGTGCTCCTTCATTAAATCAATATTAAAGACCATGAACGACTTGGAGACCACTGCCTTAAATGTAACAATTCAAAAGCATTCTGTTCTGCTGCACTCAGGCATGCTGACTGTTTGAATCTCCCACTGTCTGTAAGCAGAAGAAATGGGTTTCACACAATGTGTGATAAGGTGAATCAATTTTTTACAGTCTGCTTTCTAGTCTCTTCTTAGGAAGTGTGTAAAGAAGAAATATTTAAACTTAATATTTTTTTTTAACATGATGGTGACACCTTGATATCAAGAAAGTGACTTTTTTTAATACAATTGTGTTATGCTTTACAAAAGATAGAAAAGTGCTTCTTGTATGAAGTAAAGAAAAAACATGTAAATGTTAAAGAAATAAAGAAAAAATGTAAATGTCCCACAGTGAGTAAGAAGGTGTGGTGTTTTCATTTGCATGCCAAGGCCAGGCCTTTAAATATTCCTCCGAAATTACTTCAAATAGTGGTTCAGGTTAGCTGACTCAAATAAAATTTGTTACAATCTACCAAATATATTTACTTGCCTTAATTTTTCTATTTAACGGCCTTTACACTGAAAACCAAAATAATGGTAAGATTGAATACAGCTTCTACTGAGCAAAAGATGGGTTCTGTTACTTTTATTTCAATTTGACAAAATCATTGGTTTAGAATAAAAAAATAAACTGTAATTTATCATGAACAAAACAATGAAAGGCATTAAATACATATATATCAAAATAAAAAAGTTCCATGTCTACAATACTTCAGTCTGTTTTATGCTTAGAACCCCTTGAAACGTTATCCTGCATCACATTAAATATGTAAACTCTAAATATTATTACTTTTTTAGTGTATGTTATGTAAATGGTTGTAGCTGCTGTACAGTGAAAAGATATAAGCCTGCATTGTATAATTATACTTAATAAAGCATAAAAACTATTTGTAATGGTGGCCCATTACTGGTTACATTTCAACTTCTACATCTAAAGAAAAAGAAGAATATTTTTCAATTTAAATTTGAAGCAGCAAACTAAAAGAGACAAAGACCATGCATTTATTAATAAGGCAAGGATTTGGCAAATGGAAATATCCACCAGCAATGATGATTCTTAATGTTTGATAAATGTAACCTTAATTCTTCACACATCCACATAAGCTGAACTTTATGTGACTGGAAAGACTTTCCTACAGTTAAAATGTTAACATGATGATATTCTGCCTATGACCTAGAATACAAAACTGTGAGACAATAGAAAAGTACAGATGTAAGAGGCCCACCTAGGCTGCTGTAAAAATTCAGAGCATTTCATATCCTTTGGTTCCTTAGTCTTTTAGGATGGCTTTATGTCTGTTCAGAGCATATTTCAATTCTCTCACTGTAAATAGCATGAATTCATCACCCTTCCCTTGAAGTACTTCCTCACATTTCCCGAGAGCCTCCCACCCTCTAGTTTCAGAAGGTGACCTCTGCCTTTCCTCCTGTACCTTGCTGAAACCTTTGATATATTTCAACTTTTTTATTATTATTTTCATTTTCATGTATTCTTTTTCTTCACCTAACAGTGTCTTGTGCCCATGTGCACATATTCCTTCATTAGTTAAGAAAATAATACACCATTAATAAAATATTAAAAATGTTGCAGTACTAGATGAGATTACATCAGCCTGACATAGTGGTGCATACAGCACAAGTAGTTATTTAAAAGCATTAAAAAGCTGAAAAAAGAGAATGTTCAGCAGACTCCCACATAGGTAGTTTTATAGATTTCATATAGCTCAGTAGTATTGGTGGGTCAAATTAGAAAGTTAACATTGTCTGAAAATGTATTCAATATATAAATGCTAGAAAAGTTTTCAATGCTAAAAACATCAAAACATTTCCCATTTTCCAAATAAAGACAAAGCACAAGTAATTGATGTTTTCATTCAGGATCCCTTATGTTAATATTGCAGTGAAAGCATAATATAATTGGTCTGCTTACTTCAAATAACATTGTGCTTAATCAACATTATTTTCCAGTATGCTGGAAGAGTTTGATAACTAATACTAGGGGGGTCATTTACTTGAAAAATCATTATCCTTCTATCCAGTGAACACTTACTTTGGTTCAGGAAAATTAACAACAATGAAGGTGAAATTTAAAATATAAAAAAATAGTAAATCGGCGTTTAAAGCTTCTCTTTGTATCGTGAAATTTATAGTCACATTATCGGCATTATGGCATTACCAATGCCTTGCCATATTGAGATCAAATTCCAAATGCAAGAGCTTAGTTAGTAAGAAAGACAGCATTATGCAACCTTGACCCTATCACAAATCATCTTTAAATGGCCTTACTGCAATAAAGTGAAACCAGATTGGTTACTACACTTGGCTCTTTAATGCCACATTATTGAATAAGTCCCTCAGCCTACTGTTGGTAAGGTATTTAAATTCAGTGAAATAAAGTAATATAAAAAATAAGCAAACAAATTATGTAAAAAAATGGTAAAGCATTTCAAAAAGGGTACAGAACAGAACTGAAAGCAAATTAGTATCCGTAGATCTAATATCTAAGGTGAACTAAGGTTTTGAAGAAGATGGTACCAGACTGGGGAAAAAAACACAAGCATTAATCTGCATCATTCTCATTTCAAAGCGCTTGCCAGAAAAAGGCGATCATAACAGTCAACCATTTTGCCAGCAACCCACAGACATTCCAATGTGGAGCACAATAGGGTGCCTTACTAGAATATAATACAATATAGTAACATTTTAGGGTGTTTATCTGCAATAAGACAAAAGTCATTCAAACAATGAAGGTGTGCTGTATTCATTTTTCTTGCAGCCAATATGCATCCATAGACATACAGCTATGCATTACTTATTTGTCATCTAGATACCAACCCCCTTTTTTTAGTATAATTTTATATTATTAACATAATAAGCACAAAAATACACTTATTCAAAAGATAATAAAAAGAAAACAAAACACATACAAATGTTGTGCTCATTAAATGTCACAAAATATTGCTTATTTAGAATGCATTGCTATTGCTTACCATGTCCCCAGGCTTAACAGACACAGCAACCACTGTTCCAGGCATCGGTGATCTCAGAATGCTACTAGTATCTTCTTCCACCTTCTCCGGCATGTACTTGGCCAGCTCAGCTGCATGCTTTGTCAGCACTTGCAGTTTGTACTTAAAATTAACAAAATAAAATAATTAGATTTAATATCCACAAGAACATATTCTGCTGCTATAACAAAGGTAATGTATTTACTACGGTTACATATTTATTTGTACTCCTCTAAACAAACCCATTTACAGAAACCCCTTATATTGGAATTAGCCATCTGATAGCAGTGAAAATGTCATTATGCAGCAGCTTGTTTGTTAAAGGGTATTAAGCCTGAAGCATTTTTTTCTTTTTAGTTTCAAAATGTTTAAGTGGATTTCTAGAAATATTTTACACATTCATCCAGCACAAAAGCATGGTATTGCATTACCCATATTAATTCAGAGATTATGAAAATATTAAATTTGTAAAGTCTATTCAAAAGGTATAATTTCTTATATTTAAAAGAAAAAGTGTAATTTTCTCCAAGAACTGAACTGAGCCAATTCCACGTTTTTTTTTTCTAAATCAGAATTAATGAGTTTTCAAAGTAAATGTTAATGAAAGAGAAAGCAGTTTATTTCTTTTAGGATGTCTCCAGTTTATTGGTCTAGACTGGAACATTTGAGCATTGCTGGTCTTTTTCTCCCAATGAAATGCTCATACTGCTTGCAAGGACATTTCCCCAACGTTTGTTCTTCAGTGTGGTGAGAGCCAACGTTTGACACAACCAGGCCGTCAGTAGATGGCAGTACATCACTTTGTGTAATATTGCTAGTTGGCAAATGATCTAGAATAGAGAAATAGCCATAGGGATTTCAAACTGAACATATATCCAGTCAAATGCTGATCTTTATTTAGCTGAGTCTTTATATCTGAAAGGCTGGCATGTTTTTGGGACACCCTGCTCTAAATAACGATCTAAGTTAATAAACTAGATTACATTTTATTACCCTCATGCGTCTATTTTTAATATGAAATGTAATCATTTTATGAACTCATGTGGACTTATCCTCATTAATTTCACAAAGCACGTAAAATACTGATAAATGCTGATACAAAGTAATGTACGATATATCACTGAAATGCATAACAGCACATCATAAGCAGTATGATAACTCCTGTATCACATTCCAAAATGTTGTTGCCAGTTAGTTGTTTTTTATTATTATTATATGAAAGGTATAAACACTTTTGAAACTTTTTTTTTTAGTGACCTCAGTCAATTTTATAAAGAAGAAAATGGCTAATCTCTAGTAAAGCTGTTAAGATTTGATAACAGGTTGCTTGTCCAATTTCACTAATCTGACAGTGTGAATAATAACATCTTCAGCGTAGATTTTTTTTTCTCTTGAGTATGTGTTTTGCAATCAAGTAATACAAGTGTCTGCCAGATTCTGAAGGATATGATCCTTAAGCAAAATTACAGTTCAAATAAAAGCTTTTTGCTCCAATTAAAATTTGCCTGACTCATAAGTGGTGGGGAAAAAGCAAGCAGAGTGCATTTTCCTGTCAATCTAATAAACATTCTGTGCAGAGGGAGTATTTATCAAAGATAAATTGTACTTAAAAGTCTTTCATTAAACCTATAGGGGGGAATATAATTACACGAAATTGCACAGTTTTGGGATCTGTGTATGTCGTCTGGATTCAGCTTATACTATGAAAATAGTAAAATATCAGGGGAGAAAGAACTCCATAATTATTAGACTCTGGTCTGGAATTATAATTCATGTTTTTTGTTTTTTTTCTTAATTTTCAAGAATCAAGGCAAACAGAATGCCTTTACATCAGTTTACATCTTAAAAACACCTCTGCTATGTAAACATTTTTGTTGATAATTTTAATTGCTGTGGTTTGAAAAGAAAACTAAGCATTTAAGTTAGCAAGTGTCTAAACGGCACTACGAGCAACCTTTTGTATTCATTATATATACAATAGGCTAAATTACAGAGCTTGAAGAAGGTAAAACTGCAATGCTATAAATATATAATAAACAAACAAGAAATAATTATTTTTAGTGTTACAGTTGGTACAGGCTATTGTTTTGTTCACTTTATCTTGACTTTTCTCACAGTGACATAGTTTTTTTTTTTTTTTTTAGATACAGGCATATTATAGTTCTATTCAAGTCAAAGCAAACACATTTATTCAATAACACCATGCAAACAGCCATGGTGTGCCATAACCCATGGCAACCTGAATTTAGAAATTTAGAGAAGCAACAAAAACTTGTTTATCAGCAGTATTGGAATGTTTGAGGATTTCATGAATATAGAGAAAGAAAATTATTTCAGAATAACTTACAAGATCAAGTGAGACAATGATGTTAACATTGCAAACTAACTGATATAAAAATTAAATACATTCAGATAATCTGGAGGATGAATGACATATACATCTGTAATATTTCTAAAAGTCGCTTCTAAGTACATTCACCACCCTCGATTTTCCACCAGCAACATTATAATGTGTTGATAGATAAATGTTGACATTAGGTTGTAGCCACTTAATCCATAGCATAAAGGCTTTCTAAATATGGGGAGCAACTCACCAGTGAATCTGCAGTTACCACTTAATACATATGACCTATAGTATGGTCTGTACATAACAAAAAAAAACTTTCTACATTTGATATAATGATAATTTATATATATTATTACACAAACATTTCATATGTACAAATTTAAAAGTCATTCTACGCAAATTCTTAACAAAATAAGCATATTGTTACCCCAGATTCAGAATCTACTTCACTGCCTTAAAGGGAACGTGTAAGGGATTTTTGTATATATATTTTTTTCTTTACGTATTATGGTCAGATGTTTTCCTTTTTGTCAGGTGGCTGCTTTTTACATAGTATGCCATTTCACCTTACTTTCTTTTACAGAACTCAATAGCTAAAGCTGAATTCATATCCTGTACTTCCCCTCTCAAATTTAAATCAGAAACAGAGGGGTTGAATAGGCTCTATTCACTTAGAAATTAGAATTTTCACTTTACAAAGTACCGTAAATGTCAGTGAATAAGAGGCATCTATGTGCACATGTGCCTTTAAATATGTGTAAATCAAAAGATAAAATTACCCAAAACCATAACAGTTTCCCTTTAAACTTTCTGAGAAATGACTTACTGCAGCCTATGTGTCTGCCTTTAGAAAACAGCTTACATCTACATTGGTCATAGATTTCAGAAAGACACTACATTTTATTGCCTGAAGCAGAAGGCACAGAGAATATCCAATACCGTGCAAGCGGTTTTCATTCCATGACTGCTTGCCTAAAAGCTAAATTAGTACACAGCGCTAATAATTATAAAAAAGTTAAAACAATCTTTTGTCTCTATCAGGGTTTCAATATACTCCCTATTCACAACTAGCATTATACTGACGTAGTAAAAAAAAGGGAAAAACAAAGATTTAAAATGTGTTCAATCTATTTCACCCAAAATATAAAACAAATATAATATGTTGTAAAGTGCCGTACAAACTGTCGGAATCAAATCAAATCAAATCCCTCTGTCCCTCTTTCCTCCATGTTTTGATCTAAAATATTGAGTGCTATAAATACATTTAACTACTAAGGACTTTATACAACGTCAAGGGTTTTTTTTTTTACCCAACATTCACCCATTTCACATATGGTTTAATTAGGAACTTAAGTGAATCTTGAGTAAAAACATTGGTAAATAGACCCAAAAATCTCTTAATTATCACATTTGTCATTTCGAAAAGCCAGTGAAAAGGAAAAGAAGAAGTGTAAAAAAACAAATTATGACACGTGTTTTTATACACACGTCATAATTTGTTTTTTTACACTTCTACTTCCTGGTCCACATAATATGAGGCATGGCAGGGGCGTTTCCTTTGTCTATATACTTTGTTGATCAAGTGAAACTTTAGAATACCTGTGTAGTCTTCTCCTAAATTCTATTCAAATGAAATATCTTATGAAGAGAAACACCTTTAGGCTTTATAGGTCTCTGCATATGCTGAATAGGGCTATGTTGATAGTGAATTTAAAGTACACAGGTCATTAGATAAACTAAACTAAGGACCATCACTGTTGGCCAGCTTCTGAAAATGATAGTTGGTTGGGTTTATCTGGTATAAATACACTTAAGTCACAAACCTAGAACAACTGGGCTGTAAAATAAGTGTAAAAAGTGTCAGTGTTCCCTTGCTCTATATATTGGGTACAAACAGTCTGCCCATAGTTAGAAACGTGGCTGGTTCCTGCTGAGACGGCAAAGATTCGAACCATCTATGCTGGCTTAACATGACCAGATGTTGACTAGGATGTGGAGCCTTTTCATGACAATATAGGTTTCAATCTCTTGAGAGTTTTACAACTAGCAGGCTTTAAGGAAATCTTTAGAGGCTGTTGACTGCCCATCAAGCACTTCAGTGTTAAAAACAATTAACAGAAGAAAATAGAGATGTCAAAGTTCAGATAAAAAGAGGCTGGCTGGCTTGATCAGCAGACAAAGGGATGATTTAAAAGAGGTTTGATACATTTTGCTAATTACAAGGACAATAAACAACACATTGAAATGCATTAACAGATAAAAAGTATACAATGCATGTGGTCAAAGCTCAGTAATACGGTCTCTTGAAAGATGTAAGGTATCTATGAGGGCATTACATGATAAGTACAAAGTCTGCTTGCTCTTGACCTTGCAGTTTTGGGTCCATCAAAAGTAACCTCCTGGTCAATCAATATCAGAAAAAGGAATCCATAGACACTCTAGTCATCTAAGTCAGCAAAGCTGTGAGACTATCATCTAATCTCTATGATCTGCTATAATATTCAAAATTCCTAGACCCTCACAAAGGTTACTGCACAGGGAATTTCTCTGACTTGGGCTATTTTGGGAGGAGCAATGGTGCAGCGTTTGTCCATACTTTTAATTTCCAAATGTAGAAATAATAGCCAACGCATGTATGTAATTGCTTTGTAGAGCTATGCTGATAGAGGCAGGGAAACAATATCTCTCTATCATGGCTGTATTAATAAAGCCCAATTAAATTGTCAGTTTAAATTAGCTAAACACATTCTAGGTACATCAAAACAAAAGTTACAAAAATCCTTATAATTTGTTTTCTAATAAAATTTACTTAGGCACAGCCTAAGTAAAAAGCTTGTGTTCTGCCAGTATGCTGCAAATTGAGACTGTTGCTCTCTGTGTGGATTTCTTTGCATAGGTCTGACACTCCCCCTCTGCTGACTCAGAGGCAGAGTGCTTTAATCAGTTGGAAGCTTGAGCTTTGCTTATTGCAGAGCTAGATGTCTGACTCTGTTCAGGGTGTGTTGGACCTCTGCAATAAGACTGTTCTTCAATGGAGAAGTCGTCCCACTCTTCAGCTGCTAGCAGGGGCCAGACTTTTCTACTCAGGCTGTGGCTGCTTTAGACAGAAAATGAACTGTAAGACATAGAACATCATTGTTTTTAATGTGCCTGGAATGTATTTAACTGATTTACACTACGATTTCAGTATGGCTTTAAAGAGCCAGGAATGGCAATGGCAGAAAATTGCATAATATGTAAATGCATATTAAGTACAATAAGAAGCAGATACGAATGCCTTTTTTAAGGGCTGGGGGCAATATAATGTAGTATTCACTTATTTCAGTGTTTCCGAATGTTGGCCTTTCAGTTCATCCAGAAGGTTGTATTTTAAAGCAATTAATTGCCAATTAATACTATGAAAAGTGAAGGAAAGCCTGAAAAACGCGACCTATTGAGGGGACTAGAGCTTTAGAAACACTGATTTATTACTTACTAGTCTAGATAAGATTAAACTAGAGGGCAGTTGAAAACACTGAAATCATTAATTTTGTAATATATTCACCTATCTGCAAACACTCCAAACCAAAGGCCAACCTTCCATAGCCTCCGATTTCCACTAAGCATACTCGTATCTGATAGTAACACACAATCCAGTTATAGTAAAGCACATTGTGTGCCTAAAATTGTGGCACCATCTGGCATGTGATAAATAGCAAGCTAATTCCAATAAAATAAATGGTTATGGACAATTCCATGGACTTACTACACAGCATGTTTCATAAGAAAAAAATTTATAAATTGAAAAAAATTAGCATTACTTATAGCAATAATAATCTGTAAAACATCTGAGGCACCCACATGAAAACACTTTAAGCAGAACTTCACTCAAACAAAGCTCTTTACATCCTAGGTGAGATGATTTGTACCCTCACTCCTGAAGCCTCCTGGGCTATGCACATTTCATATCCCTGCAGGTATCTGCTTTCACAGAGCGGCTAGAGGAGGTTGAGGTGGGGTGTCTTTGGGGACCAGCTACAAGAATGAGGAAAATACTGGCAGCTCCCAATAAACTCACAAAGGAAAATTGCGATGTGAGACCTGACGTACAGCAGCAGCTGGGTGGATTACAGCAGGACAACCCTGAATTATCTGGGCGTGTAAAAAATTTTTTATTTTGGATACCCCAGTGAAAAAAGGTAAGAGGAAGATTAAAAAAACAAACAAAACACACAGGATATAAAGTTTCTCTTTAATCATACGCATTAGTTATTTTTTCAATCTTTAGACAGAGTGGAGAAGACTTCTATAATAAAAGGCCTAAAAAACATACAGCCAACCTTCCAAGGGTTTATGTTTTTTTGTCTAGGCATAGTTGTCCGTCAACAGGCAACCCCATGAAATCACCTTGATTATGTGGAGAAACAAATTACTATTGTGTTATAAGAATATACAACTTAGATTTTCCCAATCATGTTCTTTTCAGTCTATCGGAAAATGAGATGAAGGTGCCCAGCACATAAAAATGTGACTTAAGGATGCAGTCCAAACCCCTTAAGTACGTATGGGAGCTCTGAGAATTTGACTGCGCTTTATTACAATAAAATGCCCTCAATATGTAAAAATGCTGTAAAAAGTTCCAAATTTGAAATTACCAACACAAAATATACTATACTGTCAAAAGTATTGGTATACCCCTCCAAATCATTGGATTCAGGTGTTCCAAACACCTCTATGGCCACAGGTGGATAAATAAAGCACCTAGGTATGCAGACTGCTTCTACAAACATTTTTGAAAGAATGGGTCGTTCTCAGAAGCTCAGTGAATTCAAGCATGGTACCGTGATAGGTGGCCACCTGTGCAATAAGTCCATCTGTGAAATTTCCTTGCTACTAAATAGCAATAGTTAAAGCCCTCCAAACTTCATGTGGCCTTCAGATTATCACAACAGTGCGTAGTGAGTTTTATGGAATGTGTTTCCATGGCCAAGCAGTTGCATTCAAACCTTACATCACCAAGTGCAATGCAAAGCATCGGATGCAGTGCTGTAAAGCACGCTGCCACTCGACTGTAGAGTAATGGAAACGTATTCTTTGGAGTGACAAATCATGCTTCCCTGTCTGGCAATCCGATGGACATGTCTGGGTTTGGCAGTTTCAAGGAGAAGGGTACTTGCCTGACTGCAGTGTGTCAAGTGTAAAGTTTGGTGGAGGGGGAATTATGGTGTGGGCTTGCCCCCTTAGTTCCACTGAAGGGAACTCTTAAGGTGTCTGCATTCCAAGACATTTTGGAAAATGTCATGCCCCCAACGTTGTGGGAACTGTTTGGGGATGGCCCTTTCTGTTCCAACATGACTGCGCACCAGTGCACAAAGCAAGGTCCATAAAGACATGGATGAGCAAGTTTGGGGTGGAGGAACTTGACTGGCCTGCACAGAGTCCCGCCCTCAACCTGGTTGAATACCTTTGGGATGAATTAGAGCGGAGACTGTGGGCCAGGCCTTGTTGTCTGACATCAGTGCCCGACTTCACAATTGCGCTTGTGGAAGAATGCTCTAATATTCCCATAGACACACTCCTAAACTTTGTGGACAGCCTTCCCCAAAAGGGGAAGCTGTTATAGCTGCAAAGGGTGGGCCAACTCAATACTGAACCCTACGGACAAAGACTGGGATGCCACTAAATTTCATAAGCATGTAAAGGCAGGCGTCCCAATACTTTTGGCAATATAGTGTACATTATTCTAATAATCCTAAAGACACAGCTGACAATAATATATTTTTTTTATAACCAGGGAAATATCTAACCTATCCAAACTGCTCTATATTGTATGAAGTACAAAATGGCTCCAGTTGGCATAAATATATTTTTATGTTGTTTCATCTTTATTTTTAATAAGGTTTTACAATAAAGCCTCACTTTTAATCGGGTGTCTTTAAAATTATTCCATGTGGCCCTGGATAGTCAATTGTAAACCATGGTAATTTTGCCATACAATGCCTGGAATTGTGTCACTACTTGCTTACACAAACGCATACCCTGTTTTCCTTTATGATCAACTTACAGAGATCTACCAAATAATATGTGTCCAAGTAACATACAATATTGTCTGACTGAGCAGTAATTCATACTAATGTGTTGAATCACCAGAGACCAAAAATAATTTGTCTTGATGAACCTGTCCACAACTGCCACACATCTACTAGCTCTTAAAACAAAAAACATTCTATATATGCAAAGAAAACTGTTTAAATTAGGATATTCATTTCACAAAGAAAGCACAGTGAATTACCTGAGTTACTCAGAACTGCAAATCAGGCTTTTGTTTTATTTATGACAAAGTAAGCTTTGTCTCACACATGTAGGCTTCCCATGCTGTACATTGATTACAACAGAACAGTAGATTGAAACAGTTTGTGACTGCAGAAGAGTCACATCTTTTTGTGTGTAAACAGTATACAGTTATGCTGGTTTTCCACCTGACGTTTTGTGCATCAAAATCATTTTTTAATTTTACATTGTCAAAAACTCAAGTTACCTGCATTTTTTTCATGTTATTATGAGAATATCCCACTGCCAATTTTTTTTTTTACACTAGAAATAAAACATTAACTGCCTGTGACGGGAATGGGTTTTCACCCTGTGTTATAGTTTCCATGTGGTGGAGAGGTGCAAAGCTGCTGGAATCTAGGAAAGTAGTTTCAGACATATGACAAATTCACACTCTAATACATATCTTAAAGACAGCAGCTTAAACTTCACTGAAAAGGTCACCATATCTGCTGAAAATCATATCCATTTATCTCCAGGACATATAAATCTTACTTCCATGCCAAAAAAGGGCTGTAGATTCATGTTAAAATGAACCTAACACCAAAGAGTGAAGATTTCCTATATTATAGCTTTAGAAATGTTAATTGTACCTATGCAGTACCCCGAGGCTAGGTTCACACTTATGCGGTGTGGGAAAGTCCACAATCCCTGTGCGTTTCCAGCACTGCATTGTAATCACACTGCACTTGACCTCTGCTGCGATTTTCAATACAAAGTTAAAGACACCCCAAACACAGGTTGCAAATGAAGTGTGTTCGCCTGAACCGGGTCACATGGTGCAAAACAACCATGCGAACTGGTTGCAGTGGTGCCATGCGGTGTGATCTGCGCCCATTCAAAATGAATAGGCTTAAATCACACCACACTGAATCACATGTGAATTACATAGGAATGTGGTGTGGTTCCTATGCTATTCACCTGCGGGTTATAGTGTGAACCAGGGCTGAGGATTTATTTTTTGTCCTGAATAACTCCTTAAAAATAGCAGTTAACTTCCTCACATGTGAGAGTGCCTAAGCCTCACAGCAGTATAACTGCAGTCTGGGTTTCATGGCCCCACTGCCTCTGAATGCTAGCTTCAGAAGATTTGAAGTGGGATTTGGCTATGCCACTACTGTGCTGCTCACTGTCCTTGCCAGAGGATCTGATCTTTTACCTCCTTCCTGTCCAGGCAAATTTTCAGCTTTCAGTGCTGTCGCATTTTTAATGACAATTGCGTGGTCATGCAACACTGTACCAATATAACATTTTTATCATTTTGTTCACACAAATAGAACTCACTTTTTGTGGTATTTAATCACCACTGGGTTTTTTTTTATTTTTTGCTAAATAAAAAAAGACCAAAAATTGTGAAAAATGCATTTTTCTTTGTTTTCATTATAAACGTTTGCAAATAAATGATCTTTCTTCATAAATTTAGGTCAAAATGTATTCTGCTACATTTCTTTGTAAGTGTATATTAATTGGTTTGTGTGAACATTATATTGTTTACAAACAATGGGATATATATTTGAAAATTGATCAATACTGATGTACTGTCGCCTTATCTCATTTATTGAACTGGACAGTACAAATACCCCCCAAATGATCCCTTTTTGGAATGTAGACAGTACAAGGTATTTAGTAAGAGGTATGGCAAGCTTTTTAAAGTTGTAATGTTTTTCACTTTTTTTGGAAAATGAAGAAATTCTATTTTATTTTTTTACATACTGTCTTCAGTGCAGTTCAGCATCACCATACATCTGGTGTGGCGGTGATCAGGGACGTTATATAACGTCCACTTAGAATGTGAGAGCTCCTCAGTTGTCATTTGTCTATAGGCTGCGGGGAAAGCAGGTAAGTCAGTAAAATGAAAAGTATCAAATACTTTAGGAAGACCAAAGACAATAGTTAACTGTTTGCTCTCTGCCTGCATTTTTGGGCAAAACTTCAGTTCAGTTCTAAAGTTCAGTTAATCTTTAAAGGGTGTCATGCAGCTGTTATATGCACCTTTATTGCTACTAAGGCATATACTGTACATTGAAAAAGCAATGGCCTTTTTCACCAGTTAGACAAGTGATATTCAACAACTGTATATCAGAAATAATATGTTCACTTTCATTTTCCAAACCAAACACTTTGTTAACCTGTAGAGTATATGGTATGAGACAAATCTTTAATTTTTATCACTGAACTTCCATGTGTGAAAGTATGCATTGTAAGCTGAGTTAAAAAAAATGACAACACTTTTCTGCAGCTTTAGTGTATACTAAGCAAGCTCACTACTGGACACATTGGGATCAGAGGAGTAACTAATATTCTGCTACAGCTCAATAGAAAGGCCAAAAACAGCTTTTGAGTAAAGGGAATTGATAGCATACAGCAAGTATCTGATAGAGAACCTCTCATCAGTGGCTTGATGGTAGCAAGGAAATAGAAGAACACAAATTAGTCATTTTCCTTATCAGCGGCAACATCAGTCCCTTGAAAGCTGCCACGCAGAGAGAACAGATTGCTACACCATGTTAGCCTTCAGTAACAGCAAAAAACAGAAAAAGACTAATTCAAGATAACAAAAGCACCTGAGGTGCTCCAGGGCTACCTTACATTGCAATTAAAGTTGTAAACCTTTCCAAGTTTTATATATTTAGCATTGAAGGTCACTTACATAAATACAAATGTATGCAAACACAAATACATATTTTAGAATATATATAAAGTCGGATGTAAAACCAACATAAAACAATCTTCTGCTTTAGTAGGCAGGTTAAACTGCCTAAACAAAAAACAAATTCACAAAATAAAACCATTTAATATTAATTCCCACAGATGTCCTTCTCTTGGAATAACAAACAGAATGAACAAGGTAAATGAGCAGATAGTTGTTAGGATGCTGTGTGAGCCACACAGCAGCATACATCTGCACTCACTAGACTAGACTGTTAGCATAATGCTTTGACAACTCCATCAGTGCAGTCTCAAGGTAGCTGTCAATCAGAATGCATCATTTAATTCAACAGCACTCAGAGGATTTTCCCCTGCAACCCACATGACAGCACATCTACAGCTCTATTTATATAACAGCCAGTTGTGTTTGCAGTGCTGCTGTAATTATAGGAGGGGGATAAAAAAAAAAAACATGCAACAGGCAGCAATGTTATCTGGCTTGTGTTTTTCTTTGCTTCCATGCCATGCAATGTGCGATCTCACTTCACAGTCATGACAAATGATAAAAGCGCTATTTTCCCCGCCACTCTGTTCAGACAGCACTTCATTTGCAGCTATCTATAATTAGATTAATGGTGTAGTGCAGTACAAAGCAGGCCCACTTCACATCAGATAGCATATGAATTAGGACAAACACTTATTTCAATTCTAGGCAGAGAAAGCAGTGACTAGGGTATTTAGCATAGCCTTTATGGCAGAATGAGATGTTAATTGTGTACCATTACCTCTAAACTGCTTGCTTGTTGTATAAATCACTGTGCTAATTGATGCAGAGATAGAAATGTAGCCACAGGCAAGAAAGCGAAGGAACGAGAGAGCTGGAGATGGTGGATAAAGGATTATCGAATAAAACCAGATGGAGATGAGGCTCTTTTGAAACCTTTGCATTCTACCCAAAAGCAGTACTTCTGAAAAGTACAGAAAAACTGTTGTACTGAAGTGTGGAGGACAAGAAAAGAAATGACATGGCACTTTAGCTCTGAAATACCCTTGTGCTTAGAGAAAGAACTGAGACCTGACGTGTATGCTGATTATGTTAAAGAAATGAATGAACGGTCTTTAACATTAATGCGTTTTATTAGAACAAAACCTCAAGGATCTTTGTAAGCCTTATAGCCATCAAATACACTTGTTAGAGAGCTTTGTTCGAATTCTTAAAATACTATGCATTTTGGAAAGAAGTTAGTTCACTGTAACTCACGAAAAGAATAAGGATTCGGTATGATCCACAAACTTTACATGTCAACTTTAGAAACAACAGTGCAAAAATCATTGCTAATGCTTCATGCGTTATAAGGACATAAACGTATAGGACAAATAGCATGATCACTACTTGAGGCTTCTGTTCCAGTGACGGAAACATATAGATGTAATTGTACAAATAGAACCCTTATGGTTTCTTTTACAGTCCATTAAGGGAAATCTTTGAGTAAGGAAAAATTGAGCTTCATAATTGTCCCTTAGTGGGTATCAACAAAAATATTCAGGAAGTACTTTAAACTTGTCTGCCAAATTGACATTTAATGAAACAGTGCCCTTTCCTGTTTAGAACACATTTATGCTGAGTGACAGCAAATCACAATATTTGTACAGGAACCTCGATTATCATTACAGAGTGGAAAGGATCTAGAAAGCAATGTGAAAATTGCAGATTTTCACTCTAGCTCCTTCCAGTGACACATCTCTAATGCTTGAAGGAGGATGTGTGGTACATATTTTTTTAAACTGTCCAAACACAAAGAGTCTTTGGTATGTTTTTAACAAATTAGTCAGTATTTCATAATTAATAACTCAAGAAATCCTTTATAGGAATGATGCAGTCCTTTATAACTAGATGCATTTTATACATTCATGACGGGATCTGCTTTTAGAAATTTCCCTTTTAGCTTCATACAGAGGAGAAAATAATTATTTGATCATCTGCATAGTTTGTAAGTTTGCCCACTTACAAAGAAATGAAAGGTCTATAATTTTTTATCATAGGAGTAGTTTAAATGATAGAGACAGAATATCAACCAAAAATCTAGAAAAAAAACATGATACAAATGTTATAAATTGAGTTGCACTTCTGTGAGTAAAATAAATATTTGATCCTCAAGCGTAACATGACTTAGTACTTAGTGGAGAAACCCTTGTTGGCAATAACAGACGTAAGAAGTTTCTTGTAGTTGGTTACCAGGTTTGCACACATCTCAGGAGGGATTTTGGTCCACTCTTCTTTACAGATCTTCTCTAAATCCTTAAGGTTTCTTGGCTGTCGCTTGGCAACCCAAAGTTTCGGCTCCCTGCATAAATGTTCTATAGGATTAGGGTCTGGAGACTGGCTAGGCCACTCCATGACCTTAATGTGCTTTTTCTTGTGTCACTCCTTTGTTGCCTAGGCAATATGTTGTGGGTCATTGTCATGCTGGAAGACCCATCCACGACCCATCTTCAGTGTTCTGGCTGAGGGAAGAAAGTTCTGATCCAAAATTTTACAATACATGGCTCCGTCCATTGGCCTCTCAATGCGGCAAAGTCGGCTTATACCTTTAGCAGAGCAACAGCCTCAAAAGCATAATATTTTCACCTCCGTGCTTGACTGTAGGGAAGGTGTCCTTGGGGTCATAGTCAACATTTTTCTTCCTCCAAACACTGCGTGTCAAGTTAATGCCAAACAGCTCAATTTTGGTCTCGTTTGACCACAGCACTTTCTCCCAATCCTTCTCTGAATCATTTAAATGTTTATTGGCAAACTTCAGATGGGCCTGTACATGTGCTTTCTTGAGGAGGGGGACCTTGTGGGTGCTGCAGGATTTCAATCCATGGCGGCATATTGTGTTACCAATGGTTTGTTTGGTGACTGTGGTCCCAAGTGCCTTGAGAGCAATCTCAAGCTCCTCCCTTGTAGTTGTGGGCTGATCCCTCACTTTTCTCATGATCATCCTTGCCTCATGACGCAAACTCTTACATGGAGCTCCAGACTGAGGGCGACTTATGGTTATTTTGTATTTCTTCCATTTGCTAATAATCGCTCCAACAGTTGTCTCCTTCTCACCAAGCTTCTTGCTGATGGTCTTGTAGCCCATTCCAAATTTGTGCAGGTCTACAATCTTGTCCCTGATCTCCTTTCACAGCTCTTTTGTCTTGCCCATGGTGGTGGCCAAGTAAGAGATTCTGTGGACAAATGTCTTTTATACAAATAATGAGTTGTCATTAGGAGCACCTTCATAAATTTACAGACTAATCTGTGTACCACATGAGCACATAGCCAGTCTGTGGGAACCAGAATTATTGTTGTTGGTTGGTAGGGGATCAAATACTTATTTTACTCACTGAACTGCAACTCAATTTATAACATTTGTATCATGTGTTTTTTCTGGATTTTTGGTTGATATTCTGTCTCTATCATTTAAAATACACCTGTGATAAAAATTAGAGACCCTTTATTTCTTTGTAAGTGGGCAAACTTACAAAAGCTGCAGGGGATCAAATAATTATTTTCCCCACTGTGTGTCTTGTTGATCACATTATAGATCCAACTAAAATACAATTCCTATAGAGAGGGATTTCTTTACATAAATACTCAGACTAGGATTTTTGTTTTGATCACTTGCACATTAAAAGAAAAAAAATGTAGTCTTAATTTATAAACTTCTACTGCTAACCGCAAAGTAGTATACCAGTGCCTGCATCATGGGGCTCCACTGTACCCACCTTGCTAGTCATGTTCCAGCATACTTGCCCTTTTGGAAATAACATTTTTTTCTGTATGCATGTATTGAAAAAACATTACAAGCAGAAAAAAAAAGCGTAGGTAAAGCAGTTTGGGATTATTGCTCTGAATGGTTCAATGGACAACTTCCCAAACTGAGCATCTAGAGGGCAGTTTATATTCTTTAACCACTTGCCCTCCTGAGGATTTACCCCCTGTCATGTAATGCTGCACCCAAATGAAATTTCTGTCCTTTTTTTCCCACAAATTGAGCTTTCTTTTGGTGGTATTTGATTGCCTGGGCGCTTTTTATTTTTTGCGCTAAAAAAAAAAAAAAAAAAAAAGACATGTTCAGTAAAAAAATGTAAGAAATCAAATTTCGGCACAAATTTAGGTCAAAATGTATTCTGCTACATGTCTTTGCTAAAAAAAAAATCCCAATACGTGTAAATTAATTGGTTTACGTGAAAGTTATAGCATTTACAAATGGCGGTATATATACTGGGATTTTTTTTTAAATTTATTTTTACTAGTGATGGCGGCAATCAGCGACTTATTGTGTGACTGCGGTGGGCATTCTGACACTGGGAGGAACTGACTTGGTGTCAATGACATCCTCAGTGACACCAATATAGTGATCAGTGCTAATAAAAAGCAATGACACTGTATTGACACTGGGCAGAAAGGGGTTAACATGCGGGGTGATCAAATGGTTAACTGTATGCTGTGTGCTGGTTTACTAGGGGTTGTGTCTGTGTGCACATAGCCATGTAAAGCAGTGTGCACGAGCTGACAGGGAGGAGAACTGGAAAACAGAATGGTTGGTCGCACAAACAGCAATGTGGTGGATGAAATCCTTTACATGCAATATGATAAGAGCATGACAGCTCCAAGACAGGACAGAGGAGCAGTAGACGCTTTTCACAGTGTAAAGGATTCCAATAAAGGATTTCAACCACCACATTGCTGTTTGTGTGGCCAACCATTCTGTTTTTCCATTATATCTGTTATCACGGATCGAGCCAGCACCTGCGTGTCTGTGGAGGGGTTATGAAGATTTGGCACTCACCTGGAGCGGATCTTTTGCTCTTTCAGGGAGGAAAACTGTTTTGTTTACAATTAGTTCTCTCCCCCATTGGAGATGCTAGGCAATCACTGGGTGCCGGTGAGTAATCACCGGCCGGGACCCGGAAATTGACAGCAGCGGCCACAAATGGCAGCGCGGGTAGGGCGTGTGCGCAGCTCGTGCACGCCCCCTACCCCGAAGTGCAAAATCACATATATATGTGATTTTGTGTACCCCTGCCACCCTGTACCAATAATATCTGCTATAGGGTGGTGGGAATGCGGTTAAAAATTAAAGCAAATTGTTAGTTCGCTGGTTTCCTTTTCTCCAGTTTTGTAACTCATATTACATTCTTCTCTGGCACAGTGTTTATCAGAATGTTTGGTAATGTTACCAAAGAATGAATGCTACCAGAAAGCAATGACACTGACTAAATATGGGCGTCTGTCTATATAAGGGCAATGATGTCACCAGCATCCCACCCCTTTATTTACGTGTGCTGTGGGGCTAGGAATGACTCAGCCCACACCTGATTAGACTTAAAAAGTGTGCAGAGTAGAAGTTTGAATAAGGTTGGGAAGGATGCCCAAGCTCATCTCTACCCAGGACCATTGGCTCACTAAACAGTAAGTGAAGCAAAAGGACGACAGCCAAAGACCCTGCACCTACAAAATTAAATGAGCAATCATAGCTCCCATATTCCTTTTCCGAAAGGTTTTCTTTTATAATATTTTGAATCAAAGTAAAATGTTGGTGTAAGGCCTATATTTCACTCACAATGTGGGGGTAAAAACAGGCATTTGAGCCATGTTTTTACCACCCCCAACCTCCCCTCTAAGCTGCAAGGCCAGCCCTATGGGGATACACACTTGCTGCGGCTATTGTGCTTTGAGGTGGTGTGGGCTTTTCGGGTTTAAAGCTGGGTACACACTGTCAGTTTTTTCTTCAATCAACCCAGTGGGCTGAACGAAAAAAAAAAAAAAAATGAAGAGCTTGGGAGAAGCTTGCTGTACTAACCATCCATTGTTAGTACAGTGATCTACCTGCTGAGCGATTGTGTCCTCTTGTTATGCCGTTTTGTTTTTTGTATACATGTTTTGAATATATATACAGTCAGGTCCATAAATATTGGGACATCGACACAATTCTAACATTTTTGGCTCTATACACTACCACAATGGATTTGAAATGAAACGAACAAGACGTGCTTTAACTGCAGAATGTCAGCTTTAATTTGAGGGTATTTACATCCAAATCAGGTGAACGGTGTAGGAATTACAACAGTTTGCATATGTGCCTGCCACTTGTTAAGGGACCAAAAATAATGGGACAGAATAATAATCATAAATCAAACTTTCACTTTTTAATACTTGGTTGCAAATCCTTTGCAGTCAATTACAGCCTGAAGTCTGGAACGCATAGACATCACCAGACGCTGGGTTTCATCCCTGGTGATGCTCTGCCAGGCCTCTACTGCAACTGTCTTCAGTTCCTGTTTGTTCTTGGGGCATTTTCCCTTCAGTTTTGTCTTCAGCAAGTGAAATGCATGCTCAGTCGGATTCAGGTCAGGTGATTGACTTGGCCATTGCATAACATTCCACTTCTTTCCCTTAAAAAACTCTTTAGTTGCTTTTGCAGTATGCTTTGGGTCATTGTCCATCTGCACTGTGAAGCGGCGTCCAATGAGTTCTGAAGCATTTGGCTGAATATGAGCAGATATTATTGCCCAAAACACTTCAGAATTCATCCTGCTGCTTTTGTCAGCAGTCACATCATCAACAAATACAAGAGAACCAGTTCCATTGGCAGCCATACATGCCCACGCCGTGACACTACCACCACCATGCTTCACTGATGAGGTGGTATGCTTAGGATCATGAGCAGTTCCTTTCCTTCTCCATACTCTTCTCTTCCCATCACTCTGGTACAAGTTGATCTCGGTCTCATCTGTCGATAGGATGTTGTTCCAGAACTGTGAAGGCTTTTTTAGATGTCGTTTGGCAAACTCTAATCTGGCCGTCCTGTTTTTGAGGCTCACCAATAGTTTACATCTTGTGGTGAACCCTCTGTATTCACTCTGGTGAAGTGTTCTCGATTGTTGACTTTGACACGCATACACCTACCTCCTGGAGAGTGTTCTTGATCTGGTCAACTGTTGTGAAGGGTGTTTTCTTCACCAGGGAAAGAATTCTTCGGTCATCGACCACAGTTGTTTTCCGTGGTCTTCCGGGTCTTTTAGTGTTGCTGAGCTCACCGGTGCGTTCCTTCTTTTTAAGAATGTTCCAAACAGTTGTTTTGGCCACGCCTAATGTTTTTGCTATCTCTCTGATGGGTTTGTTTTGTCTTTTCAGCCTAATGATGGCTTGCTTCACTAATAGTGACAGCTCTTTGGATCTCATCTTCAGAGTTGACAGCAACAGATTCCAAATGCAAATAGCACACTTGAAATGAACTCTGGACCTTTTATCTGCTCATTGTAATTGGGATAATGAGGGAATAACACACACCTGGCCATGGAACAGCTGAGAAGCCAATTGTCCCCATTACTTTTGGTCCCTTAACAAGTGGGAGGCACATATGCAAACTGTTGTAATTCCTACACCGTTCACCTGATTTGGATGTAAATACCCTCAAATTAAAGCTGACAGTCTACAGTTAAAGCACATCTTGTTTGTTTCATTTCAAATCCATTGTGGTGGTGTATAGAGCCAAAAATGTTAGAATTGTGTCAATGTCCCAATATTTATGGACCTGACTGTACATCCAAATCAGGTGAACGGTGTAGGAGTTACAACAGTTTGCATAGGTGCCTCCCACTTGTTAAGGGACCAAAAGTAATGGGACAATTGGCTTCTCAGCCGTTCCATGAGAAGCCAATTCCATGAGAAGACATCTAAAAAAGCCTTCACAGTTCTGGAACAACATCCTATGGACAGATGAGATCACGATCAACTTGTACCAGAGTGATGGGAAGAGAAGAGTATGGAGAAGGAAAGGAACTGCTCATGATTCTAAGCATACCACCTCATCAGTGAAGCATGGTGGTGGTAGTGTCATGGCGTGGGCATGTATGGCTGCCAATGGAACTGGTTCTCTTGTATTTATTGATGATGTGATTGCCGACAAAAGCAGCAGGATGAATTCTGAAGTGTTTCGGGCAATATTATCTGCTCATATTCAGCCAAATGCTTCAGAACTCATTGGACGCCGCTTCACAGTGCAGATGGACAATGACCCAAAGCATACTGCAAAAGCAACCAAAGAGTTTTTTAAGGGAAAGAAGTGAAAAGTTATGCAATGGCCAAGTCAATCACCTGACCTGAATCCGATTGAGCATGCATTTAACTTGCTGAAGACAAAACTGAAGGGAAAATGCCCCAAGAACAAACAGGAACTGAAGACAGTTGCAGTAGAGGCCTGCCAGAGCATCACCAGGGATGAAACCCAGCATCTGGTGATGTCTATGCGTTCCAGACTTCAGGCTGTAATTGACTGCAAAGGATTTGCAACAAAGTATTAAAAAGTGAAAGTTTGATTTCTGATTATTATTCTGTCCCATTATTTTTGGTCCCTTAACAAGTGGGAGGCGCATATGCAAACTGTTGTAATTCCTACACCGTTCACCTGATTTAGATGTAAATACCCTCAAATTAAAGCTGACAGTCTGCAGTTAAAGCACATCTTGTTTTTTAATTTCAAATCCATTGTGGTGGTGTATAGAGCCAAAAATGTTAGAATTGTGTCAATGTCCCAATATTCCCTGACTGTATATATATATATTTTTTTTAATTACTTTTATTGTGAGTATAGATCTATGTTTGACTCAAGCATGTTTGAAGCCATTTACTGTTGACTGGCTTACTAGTTTATTCCAAGAATCAACTACCCTTTCAGTAAAATGATACTTTCTAAGATTTTCTTGAAAGTTGTTCCAGTTAGCTTGAGGTCATGTCCCCATGTTCTTGATTTTGGTTTCATATTGAAATTTGCAAAATGTATTTAAAGGTTGCAGTCATGTTTCCCCTTTTCTTTCTTTCCTCCAGACTGTACATGTTAAGTTCCTGAAGTCGCTCTTGATATGTTTCATCCCCCAGACCATTCACCATTTCTTTCACCTGTCTCTGGACTCATTCTCGCTTATATTTTTGCAAGTGGGATCTCCAGAACTGGACAGTTTAAATAACTTGGGAGGCAATGGTAATTGTTACCAATATTTACATCCCCAAGACATGCCATTCTGTGGAAACAGTTGGCTTTGTTTAGTGCCAAAGATGGACTTTAACGTGTTTGGATAAATGCAGCTATGTTATCAGCAGTTTTTTTCTCCTCTAGAGAAGGCAACCTTGGTCTAGTATATCTCATCAAATATTATAGTATGGATCAGCATAAAATGTTGTAAGATCTCACCTCATGCCAAAATAAGTTTATTTTTTGCATATTTACATAGTACAATAATGATAATAACAGTAATATTTCAAAATACCTGATCAAGTGAAAAAGTTTCAGAAAGTTAACAGCTTCCCGTACGCCCTATAGCAGAAAAAGTATATATATATATACACACACACACACACGATTTTGCGTTTCTAGGTAGGAGGTGCGTGCGAGGTGTGCGCACCCTACCCACAGACGTGAATGGCAAGTGATTACTTGCCGGGGCCCAGTGATTGCTGAGGATCTCAGACGGGGAGGAGAGCTGTTTGTAAACAAAACAGTTCTCCTCCCTGTCAGCTTGTACACACTGCTTTGCATGGCTGTGCACAGCACAGCCATACAAAGCAGTGTGCTTACAGTGAAGCACAAACACACAGCCCCCTAGTAAAACACACTCAGCACACAGTAACCCATAACGGTAAAGAAAATCTCAAATTTTGGGTTGTCCCCCGAACAGGAATAGGGAAATCTTCCAATGGGGACACTAGTTCTGATGATATCCTGATGACAACCATGGATTCCCTTACTTTGGAGGAATTTCCTCATATATTCTTTTTTGGCTATGGGACAGCAAGTGAAATCTAGTCTATGAGACATGGCAAAAAATTTACAGTGGGTATACTATACCTTACTGTATCTGAATTAAAAAAAGTTTTACCTTTAGTTCTACTTTAATATCTATTCAATAAGCATACATTCTACTCTTTACTGCCACGTGTACACATACAGTAGGGCAAAAAAGTATTTAGTCAGCCACCAATTATGCAAGTTCTCCCACTTAAAAAGATGAGAGAGGCCTGTAATTGGCATCATAGGTAGACCTCAACTATGAGAGGCAAAATGAGAAAAAAAATCCAGACAATCACATTGGATGATTTGGAAAGAATTTATTTGCAAATTATGGTGGAAAATAAGTATTTCTTCAATATCATCACACACACGTGATGACACACACAGGTTAAAATGTCAATTAAAGGTTAATTTCACACATCTCTGGCTTTTTAGATTGCAATTAGTATATAAATAGTCAATGAATTTGTTAGCTCTCACGTGGATACACTGAGCAGGCTAGATACTGAGCCATGGGGAGCAGAAAAAGACCTGCGTAACAAGGTACTGGAACTTTAAAAGATGGAAAAGGATATAAAAAGATATCCAAAGCCTTGAATATGCCAGTCAGTACTATACAATCACTTGTTAAGTTGAAATTCAAGGATCTCTTGATACCAAGCCAAGGTCAGGTAGACCAAGAAAGTCTGCAGCCCAAATTGGCAGAATTGTTGGGGATACAAAGAAAAATCCACAGGTAAACTTAGGAGAAATACAGGCTGCTCTGGAAAAAGATGGTGTGGTTGTTTTTAAGGAGCACAATATGACGATACTTGAACAAAAATTAGTTGCATGGTCAAGTTGCCGGAAAGAAGAGTTTACTGTACCAATGCCACAAACAAAAGCCTGCTGAGGCATGTCCAGATGTTGTTGGGCATATTGTAACAAGGCTATTTGTGGAATCGGCACAGTAAAGGCTTCTTTCTGGCAACTCAACCATGAAGCTCATTTTTGTTCAACCATTGTCATATTGCTCTCTTTAAAAACACCATCTTTTTCCAGAGCATTTGTCACAAAATTGTGACAAAAAATTACAACTTGAAAAAACTCGCCACACCTCTTGCTAAATACTTCAGACTGTCTACTTTAAAAAAAAAATCAGATTTTATTTTATTGGATATGTTTTATAACAGAAAGTAGAAAATATAGTTTTGTTTTTTTTTCAATTTAGTCTTTTTTTCATTTACATAATAAAAAATAAAACCTAGTGGTGATCAGATGCCACCAAAAGAAAGCTCCATTTGTGTGGAAAAAAAGTATATTCATTTATTTCTTTTGAGTTCAGTGTTGCATGACCATGCAATTTCCAGTTATAGTAGCACAGTGATGAATAGCAAAAAATGACCTGGCCGTGAAGGGGGTGCAACCTTCTGAATCTCAAGTATATATATATTCATACATTTGCCGCACAGCGCCCTCCCAGCACAGGAATGGTTCTCATACAAACAATTGGGAAACGGGAAGCCCAGTTCCTGATGACTGGGATAGCCTCTGATTGGCTATCAGAGTGATCAGTCACTGTGCAGCCCACCCCTTTGTTTTTTTTCTCCACTTGAAAGGAGAGAAAGATACACTATCTTTTTCTCCTGTTAGAGAAGAAATATGGAAACAAAAACTAAATTGTGTACAAAAAAAAAATAGGTAGATAAATCAGAAGATATCCATTACCATTTACCACCAAATGAAAGTCAATCTGTTGTGAAATAAAAGGTATAATCCACCTGGATGCACTAAGTAGCTGTAAAAATATGTACAGTTTTACTCAAACATATCAAAGTTGAAAAACTGTGCTCAGGCATTAGGATTTGTTTTACCCATCATCATGAAGGGGTTGAGTACCAAGCATGAAGTGGGCAGCTGTACAACACTGAGTTGAATATGAGTTCAACAGTGATACAATATACAATGCACTAAAATAATCTAGGCCTCTTCTGAAAAGATCAAGGTCCCCTTAGAATGTATGGCATGAAATAGATTGCATACTATCTATCATTACTCTGAATCCAATGTTGGTAAAATACTATGCCCCAGATGAATAAGAGTTTGAAAGCAGAATACTAAGTTAACAGCTGACTGCTCCTTAGCATCTGTAAGTATAATAAATACAAAATAATTAAATGAGCTATTAGCTTCCAAAACACATTTTATCTCCTATGCATTGTGTGTACAAACTTTCCATGATGTGTTTCACAATGTTAATGGCCCTAGGTCAGAAGAGAAACTCACACACACTATCATGGGTGTTTGTCTTCATCCTTGATGGAGTTACTGACACCTGTAAGTCTCTGGAGAAATGGAAGCACCATGCTTCTACAATCAACGAATCTTGTAGCTTCAGTACAAGCTTTAAGCAATACAAGAGAAAAATGCAAATGACAGCAGGGTTCACTGAATTTAAAATATGTGCTAATTTCAATGCCTGGCTTCATTAAAGAGGCTCACTGCTTGATTGGCTGCACTTAACCCCTTATAACATCTCTACCATTGTGTACAAAGTAAAGGAAGAAAGGCATGGAGGTCATGCTGTCCCATGGGCCTAAAATGTCATGTAAGTTCAGCAGTTTTGGTTCTGATCAGTACACTAATGAGGCTTGGATAATCCCTTTTAGAAGCCAAGCTTATATCTGAATTAAAACACAGGTTCATTCTGGGCAGGCAAAGAGACCAACACAAACAAATGACAGCAGAATTTTAACTATGATGTTATAACACCTCCCAAAAGTACAACCAGTTGTCGGGAATAGAAATCCAAGCAGGCAAACTGAATTAAAAAAAAAAAAAAAAAAAAGACAGGCAGCTTTGTGCTCTAACCCCAGCTACTAATCATTAATCACTTTTTAGGCCTTTAAGAACTTGTCCATTACAGCCCGGAGCTAAAGGCTAACTCTCTCATCACTTGCATGTCAGCAGCACCAGTGTTAACAAGGGAAAATATATGGCTTGTGCTATTCTGCTTGGTCCCCCTGCCTTTGCTGTCTTTAATTGAAAAAGGCAGTTAAACACACGGTAAATCATTCAGTTAGCTGAACTGTTTAATAACATATAATTGATAATGTCAATATGTCACTTAGACATAATGCATCACTGTCACCACTTTTTAAGAAAGTCAACAACATGCCATTAAAAATTGATTTTTATACTTGTCATTTGATCTAAATCCTATGTGATTAACATAACCCCAATATTCCCTGTGGTGTGGTACAGTTAACTTTCAGATTACTTATTTCTTTATTTGCTATAACATTGACTATTGAGATGTATGAAATGACAAACTATGGACTCCTGTAGCATTGGAAAATTCTCTCCTGTCGTGTACAATTAAAAAATACTACAAATAAGGAAACAGAACATTTTTTTGCAGATCTCCTGCCACAGACATAGCACTCAGAAACAAACAAAAAAAAACATATATGCAACTAAATTACAGGTCTAGTTCAAAAAGTCCATGTTTACAAATGTCATGAAGGGTACAATTTTAATCTTTCCACAATGGGAGAAACAGCTTTATTGAGTAGAACATTTCTCCATTACAAAGAGGTAGCAAACAAGAGCATGAGCAGAGACACTGACTGCTAATGTAGCTGTGCTCCCAACAGCAGAGTATAAAAGGATCCTTTATATAGATCATATTTCTGTATAAAGAGTAGTGCTGTAAATATGCTTAGACACATAGTATAGACGCTGCAGGCACACAGTGTCCACAGCTCTAGCTACCCTATAAATATATCACATATAGTATATATTCTGTATACAAAATCTAAACAAGTCCCATCACATGATCAGGAAGAATTTAAATTCAGTGCAGTTTTTATGCAATCCTAATTTTTAGACTCTGTAAAGGTAGAACGTCTGGGAAACAATGTGGGTGTTGAGGTAAAGAGGCAGCGCCTGGTAATGAGAAGCCTATCTACTCCAGCCACCTATACCTTCAATATTGGTCAGTGAATCTGGCCATCATGGTCATTGGACAATAGTGGAGACTGTAGGGAGCAATCACAGCCTCCTGACCATAGGAGCAGGATAAGAATCACATAATAGAGCTATATGGGTTTATGGACTTCTGGGGCACTTTATCATAAGTATCTGTACATTGAGGCAGATCTAGATTTCTATACTTGATGCTTGTTTAGCATTTTTAGGGCCTGTTCCCACCAAGTGTATTGGTACTGTGCTCAGAAGTTCTGCTCAGTTCCAAAGGAAAAAAAAAAACTTTGTTCCCTATCATGACGTTTCACACTACCTCTCTACACTGGTGTACAATCCACCACAATTCACTATGCTGTGGCTAATAGAATGTAATGAAATGTCACTTCATAACATTTCATTAAAGTTCACACACAACAAATGCAAACAGTGTGATGAACTGCTGACAGCGCATCTGTGCCATTGACTTCACATGACACAGCAACAACTGCATTTTAGCACTACTGCTGGTGTGAACTGGCCTTTAAAGTGAGCACAGTGTCACTTTAACACACAATTAGGTGTTTAACAACTTCAGTACCAAGCACTTTTACCCCCTTCCGGCCCAGGCCAATTTTCAGCTTTCAGCGATCTCACACTTTGAATGACAATTGCGCGGTCATGCAACACTGTACCCAAACTAAGTTTTTATCATTTTGCTCACACAACTAGAGCTTTCTTTTGGTGGTATTTACTCACCACTGGGGTTTTTATTTTTTGCTAAATTAAAGAAAAGAGACCAACAATTTTGACCAACAATTTTGTTTCTGTTATAAAATTTTGCAAATAAATAATTGTTCTTCATAAATTTAGGCCAAGATGTATTCTGCTACATTTCTTTGATGAAAATAACCCAAATCAGTTTTTATTATTTAGTCTGTAGGAAAGTTATAGAGTTCACAAACTATGGGATATATCTGAAAATTGATCAATCCTGAAGTACTGACGGCCAATCTAATTTCTTGAAGTGCAACAATGTCAGAACAGTACAGATATCCCCCAAATGACCCTTTTTGCAAAGTAGACAGTCTGAAGTATTTAGTAAGATTCATGGAAAGTTTTTGAAGTTGTGTTTTTTTTGCCATAATTTGTGGAAAAATGAAGAAAAGAATTTCACAATTTTTTTTTTTTTTACATACTGCAGTACAGTGTCATCATATAACTGGTGTGGTGGTGATCAGGAACACTGACTGCTGACAGAACGAAAAAAATAAAAAATGACTTTTTCAAATTTTTTTTTTCATAATACACTGTAACCAGAGTAGTATAATGTTATCACAGTAACATTGTAGTACTCCAGGGAAGTGATCAGTATTATTTTTTTTTACACACTATGATTGCTTATAGCAAATAATTTATTTGCTATAAGCAAGCATTTAACTGAATGAAATCGATTCATTCAGGTTTTTTTAATTGTGATTAGCTGTGACTGGCCACAGCTAATCACATGACACAGATGGGCTGTGATTGGCCCAGTCTGTACATGTGATCATTGTGACCAATAACAGCTAGTGACACAATTGTATGTAATGGACGACATGAAAGGAAGCCATCCATTTTTTACAATTGTCATGTGATCTTCTGTGATTGGCCACAGCAGGTCACATGGTACTGCCAACGGGCCGGTACACAGATCTGTCATCAGCTGTGTCCAAAGTACACAGCCAGTGACAGATCTCGCCACGGCGTGGCTCAGCGGGCACGCGCAAGGCGCAATCCAGGAAGGTCGTCACTCTGGTATTGGCCGGGTGGGATCAGGTTAAGACAAATACCGAAACGTGTTTTTAGAATTTTTAAACCTTCAGTTTATACTATAATACCTGGTGTTCCAGCCACGAAGATCCTTGTTCAGGCACTTCCTGGTATAAATTGGAAACAAACTTTTAAGTTTGCTCCTATGTTGTCACCTAGTCACATGCCAGGAGACAGACTAAAAACAGCCTTGCTGACAAACATTGCCCAGGCATGGTTCAATTTTGTCACTTGAAAGAGGTCAGTAAAGGCCAATGATGTGCAGCTGATGCTGGAGAGATTGCATATAGATGGTATATTTCTGGAGGATGGCCAGCAGCATTGGGATGCAAAAAATTATGAAAGAAACAAGCAAAAAAAGAGTGGCAATTGTTTATGATACACAGTGTTTATTAAACTAAATATAATCTAGTTAGGGTTTGAATCTACTTTACCCTTCATTTCACAGTGTACAGAGAAGCAAGAAAACACTGCAGAAGACAACTATATCATTAAATGGAATTGTATAATGTAAGTATGTAGTAACTTTAATACACATTTATGTCGTATGCATATATTCACACCATTATATCTACATTTTCTGGTGTTTTGTGGCCCTCTGTTACATTTTACAAAGAAATATAAAGAAACAAACCTGCAAAGCTTTCCATTGGAGTCACACTTTTCCTATTCAATGTTGAAATATGATGCGTTCGACTGTAAGGAGCTCAAATGAGGCATAAACCTCAAAGCAACGATGATTTAAACTCTAAATGCCATACCACACATGTAGCTTATGTTCCTTTACTTGTGTCTGTAATTTCTGCATAGTGCTGCAAAATGCTAATGATACCATGACAGCTCCTCATTGTGTTAGGGAGAAAGTTTGACTTAAATGACAACAACTTTGCTCACTGTCTGTGGCGAGGCCTTGTGCAGGTGTTCAAGAGATAAAAGTGGAGGCTGAACCTGATAGGTGACCGCAAGCTGTCTAACATGCAAGTAAATATGACACAGTGGTAATTTGCTGACATAAGTGGCACTTTCATATCTGCAAAGGCAATGGCAATCACAGCGTACTGTACAGCTCTCACAAAGGACAACATGTGCCACATTTGCTGTTTGGCCAGCAGCCTGTCTTACCCTTCATGGCTGTAATGAGCAAGACAAGGAAAATCCACAACAAGAAAGAGACTGACAAGTATCAGAGATCTTTTCAAAGCCTTCTACTTAATTGCATAACAGAACCCGCCATCTGCTGGAAATACCACTTCCTATTCTGCAACCTAGATTCTTTTTATGTTGTTGTTGTAATTACAAGTTTATAAGCTACCTACTAAACCAACTAAAAGGTACTATTTCAAAGGGCTATATAATTAGGGACAGCAAATTGAGGTCTGTTATGGAAATCTACATTAGGCCTGTATAAAGTTACAAACAAGGACAATGACTGTTATAGAAAACATAATGCTGTTAAGGGAAACAAAGCCCTGACTACTAGCTTTGCCTTATTTATATATATAACCGTACAAATTGATCTAACAGAAACTCATGCCATTATTGTAAAGCCTTCTATTCTATCTTAAATGAGCTTAGTACCAACATTTTCATAAGTACTGCTTTTCCCATAGTTTCTGCATTACTCCAGGCTCAGGGTCAGATTTCACCTGTTGCCCCATTGCAGTAGAAACTCTAGTATTTTATAGCAAATGCATGCTCCCATAATTAACAAATGTATGAATGCAGATGATTATTTCACAAACTATATTTGTAGATCGGATTGTTTCTGTACTCTATGCAATGGTGCCCATAGACGTCTACTGCCTGATGACGTCATTCCAACAGGACCTAACTGTCCATAGTGCAAATGTGAGATCTTCAGAAGGCATACATTAGAAGGTTTATGGAGGTAAAAGGGGTAAGCTAAAGGAGTTCTATGGTCACAGCCTACACTTTCATTGTATAACATCAACATTGTAAGAGCAATACAAAAATAGCTATTTCTTAATAATTCAATATAACATTGTGAGTGCTGTCTGTCTGCTGGTCTTCTCTTTCCACAACTTTCTGGATTCCCAGCATGCTTTGCAGTGTCTCCTCTGCTGTTTAACCACCTCCCGTTGTATATAAACGGCCGGACGGTGGCAGTGCAGGGTCGGGTGGCCGTTTATAAACAGCCTCCCCGCCCCCTGCTTGTGCGCGATCCCTGGGAGCGTGCAGCACCGCGATCCGGTGCCTGCTGTGTCCTCTGGACACAGTGGAACACCAATTGTCGTACGGGACCTCTGTGCGAGGTCCCGATCATGTGATCACTGATTGGCCAATCAGTGATCACATGCAGAGTAGTAAGCAAGATGTCACTTCTCTTCTGACATCATTGCTTACTACGTGTGAAATCTGTGAATGATCACAGAGGTCACATGGTACAAGGCTATTCATAACAGCCTTGTACCATGTGACAAGCTGTGACCAATAACAGCTCACACAGTATTTCTCAATGGCTGCAAGAATGCAACCAGAGAGAAGAAGAAATGATTGCTTTTAAAGCCTTTATGGGTGTAAAAGCAATCAGTGTAAAAAAAAAAAAAATCATCACCCCCCACAAGTAGTACAGTGCAGGGGTGGACTGACCATTTGAAAACTCGGGCACTGCTTGAGGGCCCGGGGTCAGTAGGGGGCCCCATGAGATGCCCCTGGTACCTTTTTCATAGGCTTTTTTGAGTTTGGGCAAGGACACAGGGGCCCCATGATCCCCTATTGCCCGGGGGCCCCATGAGTTGTCAGTCCGCCCCTGGTACAGTGTCCATGGTGACACTGTACTGCTAGGGTGACCGTATGTAAAAAAAATTCAAATGTAAAAATATATTTTTTTAAATTATAATTTTTGGTTATAAACTAATTTGAGTTATTTGTTTTTTACTAAAAAGATAACTGAATACATTTTGGCCAAGATTTATGATGAAATAATATTTATTTGCAAAGTTTTATAAGAAAAACACCTTTTTTCAAAATTTTTGGACTTTTTCATTTAAATAGCAAAAAAAGTAAAAATCCCAGCAGTGAATAAATAACACCAAAATAAAGCTTCATCTTCAAGCTAAAAAAATCATATGGGTACAGTGTTGCATGACCGTGCAATTGTCATTCAAAGTGTGATAGTGCTGAAAGCTGAAAATTGGCCTGGAGAAGAAGGGGGTAAAAGTGTCTTGACTTGAAGTGGTTGATTTAAAATTTTAATAACTACATATCACATAGGATAGGGGCATAGTGAATATGTATATGTCACAGAGTTCAAGGGAGTAAATGTATGGGGATCTATTCAAAGTAAGTTTACAAAATGTATTATCATTCAGATTAATAGAAGTAGGCTATAATATGGATTATAATATATAATTTTACATTTTGACCATAGATATGCTTTAAATCCTAAATTTAGTTATTCATTTATTTTTAATCAGCACAATGAACGGTACTTACAATTAATGAGAAGTGTCCCATGTGCCATTGGCTGCTGTCCTAGTTGCAATCGTATGTCCTCACAGTGCCCTTCTCCCCCACACCACTGGAAGATTACCACTGGACCTGTCACAGGCACTTGTCAAGATTGCTGATTATGCCCACCCTTTGCACCCCACTTCCATCAATGAAAAATGCTCTATAAATGAAGGAAGTAGACCTTTCATTTATCTGCCTGTCTTCCATTTATAGAGTGCTTTCCATTAATGGAAGCTATAGTACAGTTTTTGTGAATGGAAGAAGGAGGGTGGAAAGGGCATGCATATTCAGCACTCTTGATGAGCTCCAACGACAGGTCCAGTGACTGTATTAATCACCACAGCATGGGAAGATTACTGATGTGGAGGTGGTGATGGGGCAGAGGATGGAAAATTTCAACTAGGATAGTAGCGACCAGCAAGGGACACTTCTCATTAAATGTAAGCATTGTCCTTATACTTAAAAAAAAAAAAAATCTAAACTAACTAGACTCTAATTGTAGGATGTGTGAGGGGAGGGTTTAGGAGGTCCAGAAAGAGAAGGCCTTTCAAAGATAGCCATGACCATATGCTTGTGTCAAGGGGAAATAAGCTATCATGACACCAGGAGGGTATTGTCAAAGCCTTGTGTTGGGAATTTGTCAATTGCTGCGATATCCTGGTGTATTTATGGATTGGGGTAAATTCACTAAGAGTTTAATGGCACATGCATTTTTACATTAAAATAATATGGTATTTTCTCATAAGCAGGCAATTCACTAAAAACATGTATTAAATCATGCATGATTAATTTGCATTATTTAGTGTAGTTATTACACCTTTTATTTCTGACTGGAAACATTACTACTGCAGCTAAATGTGACAGCTCCAGCTCAAGAATACTGGTGGTCAGGGGGGCCGGCACACACTGGCATCCTAACAACCATCCCTGGCCAGCTCAATCGGTTGTCAGCTCGAGATTCCTGGCTTACAGGTGAATGTAAACAAAGGAGTGGAGATGGGGTTAAAAAAAACCAAAAATGGTTATGAGAAGAATTTAAGGACAAAACCAATGCCAAGAAAAAAAACAGTGTGAATGAGGGAGCCCCCCCTCCAATTCTATACATACCAGACTCTTAAAGCATGCAGCTTGACAGGCCAGGAAAGGGTTGGGGGAGGGCTGGAACACAAACATATAGATCCTCTTTCTCCTGAACCATACAAGGCAACATGCTTTAAACATGGGGAAAGAGGGGGGACCTTGTTGATGAGCTCAAGGGCCTCTTCGCCACAACCCTGGCTCAGTGGTTGTGGGTGTCTTTAGGTGTGGAGCTTATTCCGTTTAACAATTAAGGGGCCCTTAGATATCGGGTCCTGCCTTCATGACGAATGAAGCCCGCTGGCCTACTGAAAAAAACAAGCCCGATGCCCACTGAGACGTGTCCAATATAATTGCGTCTAATGATATCTCAAGGTCCCTGTCTCTAAACTAAACAAAGGGTCGGGGTCACCCAACTATATGGGTTAAATATTTAAACTTTTATTTAGCACACTTGTTACATAGCGATTGGCTAGACCATAAAAACATTAACAAATTTATTTTTTTGTGATCAGCATGGTATCCTCAATGATAAGGGCGTGTGGCCTGATATGGCTCAGGGTAAGGGGGGGGGGGGGATCATGCTCTCCCCTCCTTCTGCCCTGCCAGGTTTCATGCTCGGCTAAGAGTCTGGTATGGAATTTAGGAAGGAACTCACCCATTTTATTTTGGCATTGGGTCCCCCTTAAAATTCACTCAAAACCCAAAGGGCAGCTGACAGTTGGATGAGCTAAGCAGGGATGAGTCACATCTATCAATGGGTGATACCACTACTGTGTGTGTATGTACAGTATGTGTATTATTATACACACACATATATACATATATATACACACACACACATACACACACACTTTTGCATTCCTGTTCCTGCAAACACTAAAATGAAGCGAGTACAGATATACAATATCTACCTAGGGCCTTGTCTGATCATACTCATTTGGACCTCCAAATCTGAGTAGACACAATTCTAACATTTTTGGCTCTATACACCACGCCATGACACTACCACCACCATGCTTCACTGATGAGGTGGTATGCTTAGAATCATGAGCAGTTCCTTTCCTTCTCCATACTCTTCTCTTCCCATCACTCTGGTACAAGTTGATCGTGATCTCATCTGTCCATAGGATGTTGTTCCAGAACTGTGAAGGCTTTTTTAGATGTCTTCTCATGGAATTGGCTTCTCATGGAACGGCTGAGAAGCCAATTGTCCCATTACTTTTGGTCCCTTAACAAGTGGGAGGCACCTATGCAAACTGTTGTAACTCCTACACCGTTCACCTGATTTGGATGTACAGTCAGGTCCATAAATATTGGGACATTGACACAATTCTAACATTTTTGGCTCTATACACCACCACAATGGATTTGAAATGAAACAAACAAGATGTGCTTTAACTGTAGACTGTCCGCTTTAATTTGAGGGTATTTACATCCAAATCAGGTGAACGGTGTAGGAATTACAACAGTTTGCATATGTGCCTCCCACTTTTTAAGGGACCAAAAGTAATGGGACAATTGGCTTCTCAGCTATTCCATGGCCAGGTGTGTGTTATTCCCTCATTATCCCAATTACAATGAGCAGATAAAAGGTCTAGAGTTCATTTCAAGTGTGCTGTTTGCATTTGGAATCTGTTGCTGTCAACTCTCAAGATGAGATCCAAAGAGCTGTCACTATCAGTGAAGCAAGCCATCATTAGGCTGAAAAAACAAAACAAACCCATCCGAGAGATAGAAATAACATTAGCCATGGCCAAAACAACTGTTTGGAACATTCTTAAAAAGAAGGAACGCACCGGTGAGCTCAGCACCCCCAAAAGACCCGGAAGACCACGGAAAACAACTGTGGTGGATGATCGAAGAATTCTTTCCTTGGTGAAGAAAACACCCTTCACAACAGTTGGCCAGATCAAGAACACTCTCCAGGAGGTAGGTGTATGTGTGTCAAAGTCAGCAATCAAGAGAAGACTTCACCAGAGTGAATACAGAGGGTTCACCACAAGATGTAAACCATTGGTGAGCCTCAAAAACAGGATGGCCAGATTAGAGTTTGCCAAATGACATCTAAAAAAGCCTTCACAGTTCTGGAACAACATCCTATGGACAGATGAGACCAAGATCAACTTGTACCAGAGTGATGGGAAGAGAAGAGTATGAAGAAGGAAAGGAACTGCTCATGATCCTAAGCATACCACCTCATCAGTGAAGCATGGTGGTGGTAGTGTCATGGCGTCGGCATGTATGGCTGCCAATGGAACTGGTTCTCTTGTATTTATTGATGATGTGACTGCTGACAAAAGCAGCAGGATGAGTTCTGAATTGTTTCGGGTAATATTATCTGCTCATATTCAGCCAAATGCTTCACAACTCATTGGACGCCGCTTCACAGTGCAGATGGACAGTGACCCAAAGCACACTGCAAAAGCAACCAAAGAGTTTTTTAAGGGAAAGAAGTGGAATGTTATGCAATGGCCAAGTCAATCACCTGACCTGAATCCGATTGAGCATGCATTTCACTTGCTGAAGACAAAACTGAAGGGAAAATGCCCCAAGAACAAACAGGAACTGAAGACAGTTGCAGTAGAGGCCTGGCAGAGCATCACCAGGGATGAAACCCAGCGTCTGGTGATGTCTATGCTTTCCATACTTCAGACTGTAATTGACTGCAAAGGATTTGCAACCAAGTATTAAAAAGTGAAAGTTTGATTTATGATTATTATTCTGTCCCATTACTTTTGGTCCCTTAAAAAGTGGGAGGCACATATGCAAACTGTTGTAATTCCTACACCGTTCACCTGATTTGGATGTAAATACCCTCAAATTAAAGCTGACAGTCTTCAGTTAAAGCACATCTTGTTTGTTTCATTTCAAATCCATTGTGGTGGTGTAAAGAGCCAAAAATGTTAGAATTGTGTCGATGTCCCAATATTTATGGACCTGACTGTATCTGGCGCATGAGCCCTTTTTGGCTTTAAGACCATATGGTTCTATACAAATGTCAGGAAGATATGAAACTTTACTGGCAGGAAAATGATCAGGGGGTCTCAGCAGGCCCTCACTGGGATGCCTTTAAGACAGTCATGAGATATGAATGTTGTTCATGAACTGAAGAAAGCTAATGACTCTAATTTATCTGCCTTGTCTGAAAAGGTTCTGGACACAGAGCAACAATGTGTTTCTGATCCACCCCTGCAAAACTATCAACAACTGAAGACTGCTCAGAGATTGTACAAACTTGATCGAACAGATAAAACACAAAAAATTGCTTTATCAAGCACAACATTTTTTGAACCAGGAGAAAAAAAGATCCATTTGTTGGCCTTTTCGGGAAAAAATTTACGAATCCTTCACTGTCCCAAGAATATTTGATCATAATGGTACCCTCCAAACATCCAATGACTACATTATAGACACCGTTCTACAGTTTTAGGCTCTGTTCACACTTTCACGATTTCTAGTGTGACTTTGATGTGATTTTGATGCAACTTTACACTCTCTGACACTCGAATCATGTAAAAGTTGCATTAAAGTAGTGCAAGAACCTTTTCAAAGTAGCTGTGACTAAGTACGATAGATCCAAACGCGTGCCATAGAAAGCAATAGGCTGCGACTTGTCATGAGACTTCATGTGTCCAAACTCGCATGACAAGTTGCACAAGTGTGAATATAGACTTATACTGACTTGTACACCTCTAGAGTTAGATATGAGTCTGCTTACCTCGTAGCATTCTGAGTTTTATACGCTTCCCCCCATCTTTGTAAAGGGAGGACAGGCAACTTTAGGATACTACAATTACTTGCGGGGAGATTGAGAAAACTTTGAGAATGTTTGCTAAACACAAAACCCTAGGTTTAGATGGCCTACCCATCAAGTGGCAAATAGTCCAAAAGGAATACTTAGTGGCCTGTTTATGAATCCTTTGTTCGGCTATTTTCGAAGAAAAAACCCCCTCTATTAGGGTGGCCTTGATAATATTAATTCCCAAACCAAAGATCTCACTTTTGATTAATCATACCAACCAATCGACCTTTATTAATACAGATCTTAAGATTCTATGTACAATTCTTGCTACATGACTAAACTCAATCATGTCCTTATTATTGCTTGAGGTGATTGCAGCTGTATTAGTGCACTTGTGACAGAAACAATTGAGTACTGACGTGATACTTTTTTTTATTTGCAATAACATACAATTTTGAGGACAAGCTTTCGGGGTATGTCCCCTTCTTCAATGTCCAGGCAGTACTATTTCACAAAGTTTTAGCAGAATGTTAGAAGAGATGTTAAAAGGGGGAGAAAACCCCCCCCCCCAGAAAGAAACACACACAAACAAATGTACACAGCAATGGTTATACGACTAGATCTCTAGTCTAATCCTAGTCTTATAACCATTGCTGTGTACATTTGTTTGTGGCTGTTTGGTTTTTTTTTTCTCCCCCTTTCAACATCTCTTCTAACATTCTGCTAAAACTTTGTGAAATAGTACTGTCTGGATCTTGAAGAAGGGGACATACCCCAAAAGCTTGTCTTCAAAATTGTATGTTCGTGCAAATAAAAAAAGCATCACGTCAGTACTCAATTGTTTCTGTTCTCATTATAAAAATCGGACCAGACCAGCTTCATCCCCAGCCGGTCCACAAATATGAATTTCCACAGGCTCTTCGCCAACTTACAAATGCCAGACACCTTGGATGTCCCTAGAGATTTGGTAGCCTTCGATAACCATAAGAAATGTTACTCTATAAAATAACCCCATCTATTTAAAGTTAAAATTATTTGTGGATTTTCAGAGGCTTTTATAAACTGGGTACGGATCCTATACATTCTGTTCACGTCCTATAGCACATATAAGGGATAATGATTGCACCTCATCTTCCTTTCACATACAAAGAGGCACCAGAGACGTCTCCTTTCACCTTTGCTGTTTGCCTTAGCCACTGAACCCTTGGCAGAACTGCTTTATACTTCTCCTTTGGTGAAGGGTATTCAGGTTGGTCCACTGGAAGAACGCGTTTCATTATATGCTGTCAATATGTTGTTATATCTTTCCAACCCTCAACATACAGTTTCCACAATATTGAGTTTTTTTCAGAACTCTGGATGTCATTCAGGTCTCAAAGTTAAAGGATAGGTTCACCTTACAATAAAAAATAATAAATGCACATTTTTTTGCAGGTAAAAAAAATGCGCATTTTCTATTTTCTGTTTAAAGAGCCTGTAAAGCATTGTACCAGCAATCAGCAAATCACTGGTGCCATGTAGGGCTCCTGCAGATCTGTCATTGCATCTGTGTGTTCGTAGCTTGTACGGACAAGCATATACTCTCTGACAGCGCTGTTGTAGTTCATTGAGAACTACAAGTCAACAGCCGCAAAGGCTGTCGGGACTTGTAGTTTTACATTCGCAGAACACTGTGAATCAATGACGTGTCTGCAGCCCTTCACGGTCATGTTTTTTTTAAATTGGACAGCTAGCGGGAGGAGAAGATCCCCCACTAGCTGTCAAAATGGGGGATTGGGGAGCAGTGGGGGCCGGTCCTTTCATAACATGTTACATCCTGAATATGGGTGTAACATAACATGTTGTGAAAGTTGAACTTATCCTTTACCTGTACAAAATCACATATATTTCCTATAGAATCAAAACCTGTCACATTACCGCCTGATTGCCCACTGCAGACTACACACCAGTTTCGGTATCTGGGTATAGATATCCAATTGCATTGATCTCAGTGTTACAATAACTTATTACTATGTATTTCCTCTTTATATACCAAAATAGCTCAATGGTTTAAACTCCCTCAATCCTTAATGGGGCGAGTACATTTTTTAAAAATGGTTTTCCTACCTACAGTTTTGTATATCTTATCCAACTTGCCCATCTATGGTTTAAAAAAAAACATTTCAAGATATCGACGCACTCCTATCTTTCTTCGGTACCCTAAAATGCCCAGACTGTTGTTAGAGACCTTACAACTCCCTATCACTAGTGGAGGTTTGTCTCTCCCTAACCTCCATTTCAACTATTATGCTGCACAATTAGTATATACACATTGGTGGTTGTTCCCACAGTGAAATCATGCTGCTACTGCCACGGAGCCAGCCATAGTCTCCTCAAATGAAACCTTAACCATTCTTATTTATAGGCACTCACTTTAACACTACATTGGGTACCACAATCTTGAGTTTGCCACAGGATATACTGTCATTATCTGAATTTATTGGCTAAATCTGCCCACTTGCATTCACTCAACTAAGCTCTATGGTATCATCCCAGACTACCACATTTTCTCTCCCACCATGCTGGTCTGAAGCATAAGGTTGTCCATGGAAACTACATAAGTTCTGGGGCCCTTGGATGGATACCCAGGATACCATTGATTCCCTCCTCTCTTTGATTTCTGACCCTGAGTCATAGGATACCTTTGTATTATGTGTAATTATATCTTATGTATATCTTATGGCTTTTGCCATGTATTAGACATTAACGTACTACAGCAAGTATTTTGAATGAAAAATGAGATGTCAGCTTTTTGGGTTGAAGTACTTTATTCCAGTTCAGGTGAACACTGCCACATTACATAAACAGATATATATTGGTTGTACATGTTTGTCTGGTTTGTTTGATAATGGAGCAATCCTTTTCTTCATTCACTTGTGCACAGTATGTCTCCTGCTATATTCCTTTGTAAGGTTGGACCTGTAAAGTGCTATTCTTGTCGATTGCTCCTGAACTATGTCAACAACAGCAACTTCTTTGTGAATGTATGTCTAATTTTTATGCTTATTTTCAATAAAATGAGTTTCAAAATGAAGCCAGTACTGTCAGGTGGAGTGATCTCCCTTTTACTTATGACACTAGAAGTATAGCCCTGGCACAAAGTCATCAAGGAGAGAGTGACATGTGAGTATGTGATCTGGTAAACATTTAGTGGAGCTAAATAACCCTGCCACTGACCACTAATGTGGTGTGGGGGTAACACCACTTCCATTGACCACCAATGCAGGGGGGTTAACTGAAATGCCAATAACCAATAATTCATGAATACAGGGAGGGGGTTAACAGCATTGCTACTGAGCACAAATGAAAAAGGTTTGAAATTTGTTTGCCACTGGCCACCAATTTGGGAGATTTTACTGTGGTCACTGGCACCAATGATGAGGTTATTATTGCAGACATTGACACCAATACTGGAGTTATTGTTGCAGTGACTGACACCAATGCTGAGGGTTATTGCAGCCACTGACCCCAATGTTGGTTGTTATTGTGCTCACTGGTACCCATGCTGAGGTTTATTATTGCACCCCCTGACACCATTACTGAGGATTATTACTGCGACCACTGACACCAATACTGGGGTTTATTACTGTGGTTACTGGCACCAATGCTGATCATTATTATTGCAGAGAATGACACTAATGCTCTCAGTTTCTGGTGATATCACTTATGGCCTGTGGAGTGCATACTGGCTGCAACACTTACTGGTTTTTACTTGTGAGCTGTATTCTATGTGCTGGATGTTTTGTGGAGTGTAACGATTTTAGTGCTGTGTTTCCCCTTTTGATCCGCATAACTGCATGAGGGTGGGTGACTGCATACTTACCTATATACAAGTGGTGGAACTTTTGGGGGTGGAAAGGGGAGTCTGGGGAGTCAGGTGGAGTGGAGGAGGAGTCCAGGAGGGATACCAATTCTAAAAAGCCATTTTTGACTCTTATACTTTATGCAGGGGTCAAACATTTCTGGTGAGTGTGGGAACACTTATGGGGACACGGAGCACTTTAAAGCACATGATCACTTTATGAAAGAAGTTGTGCACTGAACACTTCACAGTGGAAAATCAAGAGAAAAAATTAAGTATTTAGTGTGGACTATGTATGTACCAAGCACTTATCACAGACTTGGTGTATTTTTTTGTATATGTTATTTTATGTACTGTATAGCACTGTGTGAATGAGGTTTGGATTAAAATATATCTACCTAAAATTCTCAACTCATTCTAAATCTTACCTATTCGGATCCCCTCACACACCTTACGCACTCTGCAAACTTAAGTCTTAACACTTATCTGGGGCCCCATTAGGCCTAGGATTAATAGATACTGTATACTCTGTATAAATCCAAATCTTGTGGAGGCCTAGGCATACCCAATACAGATTGCTAATAAAAATCTGCCCAGATTAGGCCCCTGGTCCAATTACATTCTACATCAGAATTACTATTATGGACCTTTCTGGATGTATCAGACATCCATCCTATTTCTCTGTCCTCTCTCATTTGGATCTAGCCATCTATACACCCTAATCCTCTCAATCCGATCTTGAAACATTCTTCGTCTGTCTGGAATTCCATTAACTATACAGCGGGACTCATATCACCTCACCTGCCACTACTCTACCTCTTCAATTGTCCACTATTTCCTCATGAAATGGAGAATATCCGCAACTTTAGATGGTGGAGAACACAAGGATTTACCATTATCTACTTGGTGCTGACTACTGATGGTATTTGAACATTTTTCCAACTTCTTTACTTATGTCTCTTACAGCATTTATATCAATCTCAGATCTAATTCTATGACAAAGCAAGTGGTATCTCTTTTATATCCTATCCTAGATAATGTTTCTAATTGACCCGCTCTTACAATATTTGACGGAACAGGACCTTAATGAAGCCATAACCCCTGAGAAATGGGCTGAGATCTGGCTGACTTTCTTCAAATGCTCCCAAAATCTACGAGTCGTGGAGAACTCCAATATAGTGCAGTCTTTTTCATGTTTCACTCCAGCGAGAATAGCCAAATGCATTCTTCCTTGTCCTGCTTTCTGCTTCAGGGGTGCAAAAAGGCTGACGATATGCTCCACATTTGATGATCCTGTCTGAAAGACTGTCTATGGAAAAGGGTCTACCCAAAGATTATTTTGGTCCTAAAGATTTTTCTCTGTAATGATCCATGGGAGGCCTTTCTTTGTAAACCCATAGACCATGTCCCTCAGTGTAGTCTAATGCTTATAACACATTTTATCGCTACCAAACAAACTGCTTCTAAAGCATGGAAATCCACATCCCTCATCTTTGAGGAGGTTAAGCCTAGGGTGCAGGGTACACTTACTGTATTAACAAAAAAAAACTGCAATATTAGAAGACACTTGTGACAAATTTATTGCAATCTGGCAACCATAGCTTAATCATTCCCCCCTCTCCCAAACAACTTCATGCCTCCTCCAACTTTGAAATTTATAGGCCAATTTACTCTTATTTTCTTTTAATAATCATCCTAGCAGACTCTGTGGTGCCCTTCCACTCCCTTCCCTTAATTCTTCCTTGTTTAATGCTCCTTTCCACCTCACCCACTAATACCTTTCCCACTTTACTTCTTTTTCTTCTCCTCGCTTGTTCTCTGTAGGCCCATCTTTTCCTTTCTCTTTTATTCTACTCTACAGTTTTGAGCCCACAGCTCTACTATTTGAAACGCAGTGAGGGGAAACTCACTTTTTCCATTTTAAATACGGATTCAAATTTGCTCACTGCCTTACATTGTGTGACATGTGCTTAAGAAAAAGCCCCTTGTGCTCATCGGCATGTTTCTTTAGTATTCTCAGGCCCAACATTTTACTCTCTTTTACACCTTATGACAATATCATTGCTTGCTGATCATCTTGGCATACTATATCCAAACTGTCTTTATAATTATGTACACACACTGATGTACTATAATGCAACTGCTACTGTATCCTCTGACCTAATACTGTATATCTTGGTTTGCATCTCAAACAATAAGTGAGGTAGCACATTCATTTTATAATTCTGATAGGGCTGGATCTGCTCAAATCACTTATAATTAATCTGTATAGAACCTTGAAGTTATGTTTAATGAACTCTGTATAATATGGTTAGATCAATATCAGAGTATTTCAGTGATCCTTCTTGCCAAGTGAAGGAACACTGCATTCGTAGATGACCACTCTGCTCCTATTCCTTCCTTTTTTAATCACAAAAGTACACTTTTTTCTATAAGTTTTTCAATATGGGGCAGAAGCACCTCTCACTGCCTCACTGAAAGTGGAAAGTCCTTATAAGGAAAATAAATGCAAGGAGATACTGACAAGAACCTTAGCACCCTACACACAAACATGTAACAAGATTGTAATTGTAAAAGGAAACCTCCAGCATAAACTGCAGTGGCCTTCATTCAGATTCTTGTGTAGTTAAGCTGCAAACACAAAGGCTCTAATCACAAACAAAAATGTTACTAATGTAGAACAAGTAAATGCAGATTGCCATTGACACAGCATTTATGCCTGATTCTTTACAGTGTTCTACAATCCTGTCAAAAATCTGTAGGCCATATAATCATATCCTTTACACTGTTGTCTTTACCTGCAAATAAGAATGCAACAAAAAAGAATTCAAAATGACCTTTATCAGACCGTGTAATTTATTTTCCCCAAATTGGCACTTGTAATACATAAACCTCTTTATTATAATCAAGTTGAGAAAAAAAAAAGACAATGAAACTAATTGTATACAAGTAAACTGTTGGCTACAATATTGACAGATGCATTCCTTGTTATCTATTTTTTCTTTGAAAGGAGTCTAGAGGTTGGTTGAATTAACTTTCCTTTGTTTAACCATCACTTGACTCAACAACAATGCATATACATCAGTGGGGAAGTAATGGGCAGCAACATAACTGTAATGTAGCACTCATAATTTAAACTTTGGGATTTTTTTTTTTTTTTAACTTGGACTGGTTTGCAAAACTGTTGTGCCAAAGGATTTTATGCAATTCAGTCTTAATCCCATTGCACTCTAACCACACATAGTCAAGAGATGCAGCCAAACATTTCATTGGGCTTTCCAAGCTGCAAAATGCACAAATGCATTGGCAGACTCCACCAGCATGTTCCGCTCGGTGTTCCCACAGTCTTCAGTTGTGTTATGCAGAACACCTAGGTCAGAGTATAGTTATAAATCACAACCCCCACAGAGCAAAATGATGATACAGCTCTTACTCCGATAAAAAAATATTAATAGCAGGGTCAATGTCCATACAACACTAGGACATAATATTTTTAAACAAGATATATTAATCAAAATATATTTATTAATGCCATAAAATGTGCAGCAATAACCCAATAATCTTATAATGTGCATGTGATATACTATTTTCTGCTTCAGAAAGCCCATCACCCTTGATTCACTATTAAAGCCCTAGGTTATACAAGTGACAGAAATTCCCTCTGACAGAGCCACAATGCACAATCCCAACGCACACATTCCTATGTTAGAAATGGCTGTATTTGTAAGCAGATGCTGCAGTAACAATTGGCTGCAACCAAGAACAGTCAGAGAAGACTGTCACCAGCACACCGTGGATCTTCAATGTGGGTCCAAAGCTTTATTCAGCGATCACATTGTTACAGCAAGAGCAATGTTTTGGAGTCTTGCAGGACCCCTTCATCAGGCATGTGACAATCTGAAAGAGCCAGGTTCACTTAAAAGATCATCCAAATAAAGTATTTCCTATTTAAAGCAAACATGCATTAGTTGTTTAAAGTTCTGCGACCACCTGCATGATATTAAAAACAAGACTGGGTGGCTCAGCGACAAAATGGTGCAAAGAACCAATAGTCTTACCAGTATGGTTGAGTTGGAAGGAAAAAAAAAGGCCCCAGTTCTTCCTCGGCGCCTCTAGTAAGCTCCAAGTAACAGATGGGTTGATAAATCCTCTACTATGTACTAAACTGGTCCACACATTGGAAGTATCAGCTCCAGACAGCAATAGTTAATGATCTTCCAGTGGAACCTTCAGCATTTGTGTCAGTGGGCATCACAGCTGTGACAGGTTCCATTTAGGCTCCATTCACATATAGGTGTTATGAATCGTGGGTGGAATCACAGTGATTCTGCCCACAATTTGAAAACACGCTGCTAAAATGTCAAATTGCACATCAGGGTGTTCAGGTGCCATTCAGTTTAACTGCACCTAAAAGTGCACGGCGATACTATCGCTCTGCAATCACGCAATGCGTGTAGCCCAAAAGAAGTTATGCAGTAAAGCATGCTTGTTATACTCACTGTAGAACCTAAGGGGTAATCGTCTACATTGTGCAAAAAGGCTATTTGATCTTGTCTTCTCTGATCCTCTCCTTCTTCTACTATCCCCAATCCATCTGCTGATAGTACAGAGCTCTAAGAGTCACTCTGCACATGCTCTCTTGGGTATGTATGGCTACAGAGTTTTTTTTTCTCTGAGAGGGTGCATGTGATCAGCAAAGGGCCAATCAGCACTGGCCAGACAGGGTCAGGGGTTATGCAGCCTCATATAACAGTCAGAGCAGAAAGAAAGCTCCTCCTACAAACTTTAACCAGTGCTCAGCTGGACACTAATAGAAGTCACAAGACTGCTGATGAGAAAAGGTATTTAGCAGTTTATATTTACTAAAATAATTGGATTTCCATGTTGTGAGTACTGTGGGAGACCAGATACTGTATAGGGAATGCAGGGTTTCTGTGCACAAACGATCAGGAAAAGCATATATGTGAAAACCATACAAGGCCTAATTTCTCCAGCAGTGCATAGCCAAGTAGGGTAAGATCAGAATGAAGAGTTATGAAAGAATTCATTGGTGGTTTTGTATATCCTCCAGGCAGTGAACTTTCAATAACTTTACATGCCTCTGTGGATAAATTCTTGAAATGTCATAATACCCTGCACAATGAGTCTTCAGAAAATGCTGTACCTTTTATCATTAACCATTTGCCGCCCGCCCTATGGCCGAATGGCGGCCGGCAAATGTCATCAGCGTTCCGGGTGGACGCCATGTGGCGTCCTCCCGCACATGCGCAGATTGCGCTCCTGCAGAGCCGCTCAGCGGCGCGATCTGTCACCGGCCGTGTACCTCGGACACGGCCGATGACAGATCTGAGTATCGGCCCCCGTTGCCGGTACCATATGACCTGCTGTGACCAATCACAGCAGGTCACATGACAGTTGTATACAATGGCTGGCTTCATTCATGCCATCCACTGTATACTAGTGTCTAGCTGTGAATGGTCACAGCTAATCACATGCACCTGTCATGTGATTAGCTGTGGCCCAATCACAGCTAAGTGCAAAAAAAAAAAAAAAAACCCTGAATGAATCGATGTCATTCAGGTAAATGCTTGCTTATAGCAAAGTAATTCTTTGCTATAAGCAAATTGTGTAAAAAAAAAAAAAAAAAAAATATATATATATATATACTGATCACTTCCCCAAAGTAGTACAATGTTACTATGGTAACATTGTACTACTTTGGTCATAGTGAAATATGAAAAAAAAATGAAAAAAAAAAATTAATTAAAAAAAAATATATATATTTTTTTTTTTCATACTGTCACCAGTCACCTCCATGCCAGTTATATGATGACGCTGTACTGCACTGGTGACAATGTGTAAAGAAAAAATAGTGAAACTAATTTTTTTAATTTTTTCATTTTCCGAAACATTATGACAAAAAAAATACAACTTCAAAAAACTCGCCATGCCTCTTATGAAGTACGTCGGACTGTCTACTTTGCAAAAAAGGGTAATTTGGGGGATATCTGTACTGTTCTGACATTCTTGGACCTCAAGAAATTAGATTGGCTGTCAGTACTTCAGGATTGATCAATATTCAGATACTGTATATCCCATAGTTTGTGAACTCTATAACTTTCCAACAAACTAAAAAATACATCCTAATTTGGGTTATTTTCACCAAAGACATGTAGCAGAATACATCTTGGCCTAAATTTATGAAGAACAATTATTTATTTGCAAACTTTTATAACAGAAACAAAGAAAAACGTGTTTTTTTGTTAATTTAGCAAAAAATAAAAACCCCAGCGGTGATTAAATACCACCAAAAGAAAGCTCTAGTTGTGTGAAGAAAAGGATAACATTTTAGTTTGGGTACAATGTTGTATGACTGCGCAATTGTCATTCAAAGTGTGAGAGCGCTGAAACCTGAAAACTGGCCTGGGCAGGAAGGTGTAAAATTGCCCAGTATTGAATTGGTTAAAAAGCAGTCTTTGAACTCTAGGTAAGTACACTTTCTTAAGGTGAGATGAAGACATCAGGCTTTTGCAGACCATAATTCCTCAGTCTCCTATTCCCCTGTGATCAGAGTGCAGTATTGTAGGGCTGATCTGTGTCAGACATTTAATGATCACAGATAAGAATTGCACAAACATCAGGATTTTTATGTAATCTCTGAGCTGAGGTTTTAGTCTAGAAAGTAGATGCACAGTCTGGATAATGCCTAAAGAGTGATAGCGCCATCCTAACAAAAAGAAAAGCAGATAAATGTATTGTCAGCTGGAGTACGGAAGTGTCTAACACCTAATAAATACCTGTAACTGTTACATCCACACATTACATAACATGAATGTTTTTACATATAAATAGTATTTCTGACTTACCAGATCCTATTTTCTTAGCCGAACAGTACAAAACACAGGATTATTAGTCTTTATCATGGGATGTCCAAAAGCAGCCCAGGTGAGGAAGGGCAACACAGCAACAATACCAACAGGAACATGTAACAAACAGGTCAAGCTTTGTCAATGCTTGCTGTTCACACTGCCCTTATACAAGCTAAAGTCTGTATGAAACAGGCCTTACATATACTCAGTAAAGTGACTAGCCTCAGGTTATACACAGAAATTAAACAAATCCTCCTACATAGTAGGTTGTACCTGTTTATCTGCAGCCATCTCTCCTCTACAGCCTTCCAAAACACACATTTTACACAACATCTTTTAGCTCTGAAAAGCAGGGGGCAGGGATCTAAAATCTCACACTGCAGCGCTCAGTGAGGAGAGCTCTGAACCTTAACCCCTTCAAGCCTAAGGGTAAAACAAATCTTCATGCCTAAGAACAATTTTGAAACTATGACATGTGTTAGTAAAACCGTACATATCATCACAACTACTTTTTACATCCAGGTGAATTATACCTTGTTCTTTTCAGGACAAAGTGGGCTTTCATTTGGTGGTAAATGGTAATGGATATCTCCTGATTTTTTTTTTGTTATCAAAGGAAAACTGTCCCAAAATAGTAAAAAAAAAACCTTTTTTAATTTAGCTGTGTGTTTCTTGTTACTACAATAACCTACCACCAAAAAACAACCCAAAATAAATTTTCCAGCTCTTGATAATCGCAGTGATACTATATATGTGTGTTATTTGTTGTTTGTACCCACAGTACAGCCCTGAAACAATAGCGCGCATTTTGTTTTTTTCACCTAAAACACACTGACACTAACTGACACTGATACCAAAAAAAAAAAATCCTGACCTTTTACCGACCCAAACACTAACCCTGGCACTGAACTAGATCAAACCTTGACCTAGGTATTTTTTCTTTATTTTATAATATTGATTTCTTTATCTTTTTTTAGCAGTTTTTTTTTCCTCTATGCAAGGAAAGAGAGATACAATGTATCTCTCTCCTCCATTCCGAGAGAAAAAAAAATAACATGGGGGCGGGCTGTACAATGACTGATCACCATGATAGCCAATCAGAGGCTATCACAGCGATCATGTGACCCAGAATTGGGAGTCCCGGGTCCCGATCGTTAGAAAGGGACCCGGGGCTCTCAGTGACACCCCGGTCTTTGTGCTGGGAGTACATTGTGCGGCATGCTCCCAACACAAAGACAGGTACGCAAATATGCAGCCCCACGGAAAAAAGCCCAGTTCTGCGAGGCCACATATTTGTGTGACGTCAGCAAGAAGGGGTTAATTGGAGGGTAGGGACACACCCTCCTCACAGTACATGGGGAACAGGCACCGCAGTAGCTGGCAATCACAGGCTGTGTGTGGTTACTAATTAGCTCTTAGATTCGGGAAAGACTGTAAGAAATGACTTATGCAGATAACATAGGAATAAGGCAGCAAAGAGAAATCACACTTAGTGCTTTGGATAGGGAATACAGAATAGAAGGATGTGCTTTGTTCATCTTTCATGTCTGAGAACCGAAGCCCAGTATACAGCCTTGAAAATCTGAGAAACTGATACAGGTTACTGAAAAGCCCAGGAAGTGCTAACAATCTGGTAGAGTATGCCTTAACAAGAAAGGGAGGAACCCTATCCTTTAAACCATAAGTTAAAATTACAACTTATCTGATCAATCTAGCAACAGTGGAACAAGAAGCAGGGAGGGCCCTGCAGAAACCCTTGGGAAGTACAAAGAAGCAATCCAATTGTTTGAAAGAGGTAGTAGCTGAGAGGCAGACTCTCACAGCGTGTACTACGTCAAGACAGTGGTGAGAAATTTCCTTGGGATGTTTGGGAGCAGGACATAAAGAAGGAAGGAAAATAATAGAAGGAGGAGATCACCTAAGGAAGAAAGTAAGCTTTAGGCCTCAAGACAGTCTTGTCCTTGGTGCAACAGTAAGTAGGGCTCCTTACAGTTAAAGGCCGCTAACTCAAAGACCCTCCAAGCAGAGATGGTAGCCACCTTGCAAGTAAGGAATAGGAAACGAGTACCCTTAATAGGTTTGTTCCTTGGAGCTTCTACAAGGAGTCTGACTATGGCTGAGTACCATGTCCTCCTGGTCCAATTCGGTGCAATCAAAATGGCAGCCCAACGGCCAAAACAAAATGATCAGTATCATGCCCATCTGAACCTGTTTAACTTGACAATCGTTACATCTTCTAAAACAAAGACACTGCACAGAGACCTTGTCAAAAAATACCCATGGAAGAAGCAGTGCAGTGACACATGCATTGCTCAGTTTTGTTATTTCTCTGAGTGTGAATCATTTGGCTTGAAGTAAATGAAAATATCTAGGTTTCTGAAGCCTGTGACTCATAAGTTCTGTTCCAATAAACCAGGATACATTTCCAACTTTTTTTTTGAGATACGTTGTTCCTATCTAGCATTGTTTTATCAGGCACAAAAAGATGAGATTTCTTTTTGCTATTCAATATGCCACACTATCTCATCTTCAAAGCACTTGCTGTTATACAGATGAAAATAAGAAAACACTTTGATTTATTTTAAATTAGTATGCAGGAACAATACAAAGTGCCCTTATGAGTGCATCAGTGCTCCACATCATCACTTTCAATACAAGATTACATCCCCCACCGAGAAAGAAATCAGCCTCAAAAAGCCTTTTTACTATATTGTATATATTTATTTAATATAAGTGTACTCAAGTGACAGGCTGAGATTCCAAGGGTATGAGAGTTTTCAATCTTTTTAAAGTCTGCTATGTTAACTCTACAAAAAACAACAAACACGTCTTTGTTGTTTTAAACTGTTTCTTATTATCATCTTCTCATATTATATAGGACATTATAGACTGCCTTGTGGATAATCATGACTTCTAAATAACGTGAGCAGGGTTATCAGTAAAAAAACTGGAAGTAAAAACACATAACTCAAATAAGTTGTGGGCCACAGTATTACATACATATGAATATAACAAACTTCATTAAAAACTACTTGCTAATTTTTTTAAAATTAGATTTTATATTCATTTTAGTAAGAAATGGGATGATAGTCATGTCATTGCAGTGGATTGAGTAAGCGAATGCAGAAAATTTCAACAGAAAAGGTACCTTAGCCATCAAGATGAAAGGTACTGGTAACTTTTATGCTTTAATCTTGAACATTTTGATATACAGGTTTTCATTCATAGTGGAAAAGCATATTTATCCACAGACATCATATAAACATGTAATAAATAGCATCTGTTGCCAAGAATAGGGTACCTGAATATATCAGTTCATTATGAAAGTAGCATTTTGTGAAAGTGTGTCAATGTGTAAATGAATGTTGCACTTGAAATTCATTTGACAGCAGACATTTTGATTAGTTACCTGCCACATAGCGGTAGCAAGAGTGCCCAACTCTAATCGCACCCCATTCAACTGCTGCAGGTGTGTTTGTTAAGTTAACGTACGATGTGCAGAATTGGATCGCATGGGTATGCCGATTCGGACAAAAAAAAAAAAAAAGGTCGTGCACTATTGTGGTGTGGATGCGGTGCGATCTGAGCCATACAAAATGTATGACTCAAATTGCACCGCACAGAAATCGCATGTGATGCACACAGAAATGCACTGAGGTTCCTGTGCGAATCACATACGATATGCCGCACCGCATCAGTGTGAACCCAGGCTTAATGTCAAAGTCAAAACAGATCTAGGCAAATAATTTAATTACAATGAAAATGAAGAAATGACAATGAAAAAACCTAACATAACTGACTCGGGGTTATTGTCTTTCTATAATACAAATCTTCTTCTCAGGCTACGGTTTCTTGTGGACTGTATCAGCTTTCAGGATTTCCCTATATTTTGCTGTATTCATTGTACCCTCTGCCCTCACAAGCTTTCCAAGGCCTGCTGAAGAAAAACATACCCTCAGCATAATGCTGCCCACACCATGCTTCATGGTGTGGATGGTGCATTTATGATATGCAGGGTAATTTTGCTTATGCCAAACATGCTGTTTGGCTCGAGGGTCACAAAAAAATGCTCAAGTTTAGTTTCAATAAACCACAGAACCTTGTCTCAGATATCTTTGGGTGCCTTCTGTTTAGTGAACAGTGGTTTTCTTTCGTCACTCTACCAGAATGCTGCAATTGGTGAAGCACCTGAGAAATGGTTATTGAATGCAAAAGGGTTAAATAGAAATAAACTCCTAAAATCAACATTAACTATTTTAATGCTTATGCTGCTAGCATTAGTAAATAGATAGGAAGATGAATTATATTTACTTATTTTTTTCCATTTTTTCAATTGCTTCCTGGTTTCCGCTGGCTAAACAAAAACTGAACATGTATACCCAGCTTTATCAGAGATTTATTCAGAGATTAGTTAAGACTAACACGAACACTAAAAGTTCCAGCTTCATATTAAAAGCGTCTTACAGCATGAGAGGAAAAGCAAAAACAGGATTGTGGACTTATCAGTCCACGAGTAAAGGGACAGCACCACATAATACAGTCAAATGATTAAAATCAACACAGCTTTACTACTGTCAAAATAAAATCAGGCAATAAAAAGTGTACACAGGCTGAAAAGTTAATGAACACCCTATAGTCATCTCATCAATCCCAAGATAATGGCATATGTCACAGAGTGTCAAGACACATTTATCCAGAACATAGCATATAGTTTGCCCAAATAGCAGACACATTTTGAGCCTTGCTTTCTCAGGGCCAGTGAGTTGGTCCTTAGTATTGAAAACAAAAAATACAATAAGATATTCTGTACAAAGATTGTTTCTTCATACAACAAAATGCAATGTATATCAGTACATATATGGTTAATAGCCTGTATCACTTGCAGAGATGATCAGGAAGCTTTCTAATAGATAGCCTGCAAAACCTAAGTAAAGTAAAAACATGCTAAGCATTCCCCACATACATACTTGATTGCACTTGATCATATACACCCAGAACTTTATGGAGGAGATTGGGACAAGGCTCCATTGCAAAAAGAGAATTGTGCTGGATTCATAGAATAAAAGCTACAGAAGACTATGGATTGAAGGAGGCTGTGAATTTTCAGCCCTTCCTGGAAGGATATTCATCCAAAACCAAAAAACATGTCAGAATAGACTGAAGGTCCCTCTGATGTTGATATAAACTCACTGATGGATACATTTATGTTTATTGTTGTGTATTTGGTCATACAGTCAGGGCCAAGAATATTGGCACCCCTGCATTTCTGGCAGATAATGCACCACTTCACCCAGCAAATTGTTGCAATTACAATGTTTAGGCATTCTCAAGTTTATTTATTTTGTGCAAAAAAGTATGACACAAAAAAGTGGAGAAACAAAAAGCCAAATCTGACACATTCCACGCAAAACCCCAAAAATGGACCGCATAAAATTATATGCATCCATAAAGTGAAAAAAACACATTTACTAGTGCTCAGGTTCACAAAGATCTTGGCTGGCTGGGACATGTAGTACCACAGGGAGGAAGCGTGGAAGCTCTCCAGAAATTCCACTGGGTGGCAGAATACGATCTGTGCAGAAATAGAAAAGAACAGAGAGTGCACATCCACCCTAGTATAACTCTGTTTATTCAGATGATAAAAACCATTGTACTCACAAGTGATAACATTCAAGCATGAAGTGATAAAATCCTCCTCAGCTTTTCCCTGGTGGTGGAGGTGGCAGCAGATGACAGAGACTCGAATGAAGTGAATCCTCCATGAATGGCAGTCCTCCAAGAGAGCAACTCTTACCTACACAAAAATAATTGTCCCCATCCCAAGTGGAAGGAGAATATCCTGTATAGCCAATTCCAAAGGCTGCGCAGACATTTTTCTAACACCTTGGATTATCTAACACAAGCAAAGATACTAACTAATAAGTTTCTTGAAAAGGGTTATGATGAGGGACATATTAAGAAGGCAGTAGACAAATATAAAGATGGGTTGGTCAAGGAGATGAGTACTGGTCACCATGGATAAACCATCTGAAACCCTTTTCATCACAAAATATAATGACCAACATTGGGCCATTAAAAGGTCCATAAAAAAAACATTGGCCTATTTTAAAGCAGGATCCTTTCCTAGCTAAAGCCCTTCCTGAGACTTCTAGAATTTTATTTAGGAAAGCTAACAATGTCAAAAGTTAGGTATAGCCAGGGATATCCCTACTTTTCTCAATATGATAGGATCTTATCAATGTAAGTCCATGAAGTGTAAAGCTTGTAATTTTATACATCATAGTAGAAAAACATTCACTAGAAAAGATGGTAAATTATTTCATATAAAGCAGTACATCAGCTGCAATACATAATTTGTGGTTTGTGGCCTTAATGCCCCTGTGGGATTTACTATGTAGGAAGGACGGTGCACACCATGCGTAAAAGGTTTGGTGAACACTGACACTTCATTGAACAGAAGCATGGTAAACATAGTTTCCACCTCCATTTCTGTTATGCAAATGATGAGAATACACTAGAGGTAGAACTTTTTGCATCAAGGCCATTCCCATTACACTTCTGGAGGGTGAAAGATTTTACAGACTTTGTCAATATGAGACATTCTGGATCTTCACGTTGAACACCATGTCCCCGGAAGGGTTAAATGAGGAGCTGGAAATTAATACACTGATTTGATACCTATTTTCCAGCTCCTGAGTCCATCAGCCAGGACTATACTACTCCATTTGCATACTATACTGTTATGATTAAATAACATCATTATATTACATGCACACGGGAATATACTGTGTGTGTTATTCTTTGTTGTAAATTATTCAGTATAAAGCCACATAGTTAATTTTAATGTTAATACGAATATCTATTTTTAATCAATATAAATTTCATCTTTGTATTGAGCACCATGTAGTAATATGCATTTAGAACGAGGCATTACAGTCTAATTTTATATTGATTAGTTGCCTTGGTTCCACTCAAATTTTCCGTAGAGTTGCCCCTTTAAGTTTCAGACTGGGAAGCCTTTGGTTGCATATTTAAGGCCCCTGGGCAGGCGGGTGGGCGTGACTTAATAAAGGAGGCCAGTCTCTGCAATGCATTGTCATAGCAACCACCTAGGGTACGTCTATCACCTCCCCTTTCCTCCCTGGGTTGTGTTCTATTGGGACTGAGCGCAGAATTGGCGGTCCAGGCGCATGAACAGTGGCGGTGGTGTTTTTCTCTCCATCGCAGCCACTCACTCACAGGGCTGCCATCCATGGAGGAGCCACTTCATTCCAGTCTCTGTCATCTGCTGCCACCTCCACCACCAGGGAAAAAATGAGGAAGAATTTTTCACTTCATGTTTGAATGTTATCACATATTGTGAGTACAATGGTTTTTATCTTTTTATCATCTGAATAAATGGAGTTATGCTAGGGCGGATGTGCGCTCTGTTGTTTTCTATTTTTGCAAAATTCTCAAAATTGTAAGAAATAATTGCATTCCAAGTTTGTGATGCTCCTGTAATTTGTAATTAAACTCATGTGTATCAATTAACAGGTGCTGACAATATAGAAATCACATAACCACAAATAGGCGATTGCTCAATATGGTTTCACCAATAACATAGCATGCGACATAAAAGATATTACATAAATGTATATGAAGTGTTATCCCAACGCCATATATAATAACAATCCTAATAATATAGCATAATAGTCCAAATAGTGAATGAAAGTCCTATAGAAGGGTGCCACTTTGGTCCAAAAAGATCTTCTCCACCACTTGTGAGTAAAAATTTCTCACTCACCAAAAGGTGTTGACTCCCATAATGGATGGTAAAATATTGCTTGGGTGATCAAATGGCATATGAATTCCCATCTGTAAGCTCTCATATAGTGGGTCCTCAGGCTCCCCTTCTTTCAATATATGTTCTCAGTAAACCTCAAAGTAAAAAATGAATATCCATAAAATATGCTCTAAATGTAGTATTTATTGAGAACTATGGTTCATAAATAAATGTAAACACACTCACATTATATGGTGCCTGTACCCTGGCACCAGTCTGTACAGCCGTAATAGAGACAGCATGTCCCTCTAAAATTAGCTGGTGTGCATTCCAAGCCTATATTAGAGCCGGACGTGACATCATGTGGGACCCAGAAGTGACGGGATCACGCTTCTACGTATGTTTCACCTGGTGGCATCTTCAGGAAGTGTTCTGCCTGCTCTCATGCAATGAGCCCTCCTGTCCCCATCTACTGCGCCCTCCTATGCTTTGCCCAGCAGACCTTTTGTGCTGTGTGTCCCAAGATATGCCCTGCCACCCCCCATGTAATGTGCTTCCTGCCCAACCCCCATAATATGCCCTGCAGATCCGCATGTAGTGTTCTCTCCTGACCCCCTGAGCTCTGCCCTGCTGACCCCTTGTACCCTGCCCTGCTGCCACCCTGTATACTGCTTATGTCAAGTCCCACAATTGAGCATATGTGCAGTAAAAAAGCAAGCACAAGTTTCACATTAAATGGTATGTTTCAATATTGATTCTATTATATAATGCTATTTATAAAAATAATTGTTATATCAGCAGCTTGTTGATTATACCAAGTTCCATGAGCTGTAGATGTGATTATTTCAGAGGTTTCCTGAGATCTCAAACTTTTTTCCAAGGGTTCCTCCAAGGTAAAAAGGTTGAGAAACCCTCTAGCTACTTAAAAATGTTAGCTGGACTTAGGCTTTAATTTCTTAAACAAGTCATCTACACTTATCGGCCACTTTATCAGGTACACCTTGCCAGTACCAGGTTGGACTGTACTGTATGCTGCAAGACATAAGGACTGTTAAGTGGCATAAACACTCAAAACATACAGCAAAGTCCTTCAAAATGAAAGACAGCTGGATTTGTCCCCATTTATGCACATAATGATTACACAGTGGTAGCTAAAAGCAAAAGCTGTTGGCATCTGATGATCAGTTAACATACCCACAAATATACAGAGTGATTTTTAAATATTGGTTATGGTTGAATTCAGAAAATGATGTTTGTGAGACTTCTTCAGACATTGATTTTGTAGGCCATGAGATAAGTCCTGAGATAAGCTAGTTCACCAAATAAAATTTTGTCTCTTTTGCCACTCTTCTTAAAAAATATATGTATGTAAAATAGTACCTGAAAAGAATGTTGGCAATGTAAGAATGATAAATTCTTGTGCACCACTGGAGCACTGGAGAGAAATTATAGTGATCAATTCGTTTTAAATGCATATAAGTGTTTAATCTAAATTTTCACATTTCACTTATAGGTTGCACACTGTGGGGTGAATCATAATCTGGCTTTTTATAAGCTGGGGACCTAGGACATATGTAGTTCTCAAGATCAATCTTTTCAACCTTGAGCTGTTCCCAATTCTCTTATTTAATACATCCTCATGTATTAAATTGCAACAAGGCTTGGAACTGCTTGTAATGGCCATAGTAGGTGTGTAAGCATAGGATCACAAGAGCAGATATCTCTCTATCAGAGTCCCTAAGATTTACAAGAAACCACTATTTGGTGTTAGCTTTAAAGAATCTGAACTAACTCTTAAATTATTCTTTTCAAATTGCTCTTTTGGACTACACACAGTGACCATATGACTTAAATATATAAACCTAAGTGCAAATGACAGGCCCACTGATTAATGCAATGAAAGGAACATACACCAGCACAGGGAGCAAAAAGTAATCCGAAGAAAGGAAGAAAACCGGTTTTAATTATCTCCTGTGAGTTTTATAGGCATAAACCATCTTTTTCCCATCAAAGCAACATTGATGTATGCAATAAAATGTTTACTGGCTGGAAAATGAATTCTATAGAACAAGCTCCATGCAGCAAGATGATAAAAGCACAGCATTTCTACGCATTTTACAAAACACTTTCAAACCTTCTCCTTTAGCTTCTTCAAGTGATATGATCCCCAACAAAACATCTGTCACATTTGTTCAGTTAGTTAAAATCAGAATGGTACATGAGGAGCAGAATCAATTAGTGAAACATATTGTAAACGTGCTAATAATTCAGAGAGGAGTGACAGGCTTTTTTGGCACATGTTCTACACAAAACAGTAACCACCTGAGACCAGAAAGTACAGGATATGAGCTACTTATAGGAATTCGAACCCAGTCCACATGAATTGCAGGAAAACTTTAGCCTTTTTTGTGTGTAAAAGGTCCCTTTGATGTTTGTTATTTATTAAACACTGATACCTAAAACAAAAATGTTTAAAGGAAGGTTATCCTCTAAAACAGAACCCAATGTTTCCAAGTCAATGGCTTCCCTTTCCTACCATTTTAGTTGTTATTGTCTCTAGTTAAAAAAAAAAAAAACATTTTGCTGTAGCAGTACTGTTCTGCAGCCTTGAAGGATATCATAATATAATTACATTATTAAATACCTGGACTACTTTATAATCAGCATTGCTGATGCAGAAGAGATAGACCAGTGCTGCAAACCACAATCTGCAGAGAGCTGGTCTGAGACTGTCAAATGGACATTAATGTCAGGTGAAACAAAATTTATTTTTTCAAGAATCACAAAGAAACCTCAGCTCTCATATATCACTATATTATTATTATTATTATTATTATTATTATACAGTATTTATAAAGCACCAATAGTTCACTCAGCGCTGTACATTACAAATAAGATAAGATTACTATAAGATATATATCAATAGGCAAGGTTGGAAAGTTTGGGAAAGTTCTCCATTGTTCCATGAAACAATTAAACAGTCTAGTGCTGCAATTCACAGTGTAGGCATAAGTCATGTAACATTAACAAGGGTGTTAGTCATTTGAAGGTTTTTTAGTGGTTGATCTTTTCTGTCTACTTAGGCTTATGGGTCCCTTAAAGAAAATACTTTAGGACAGAAATATTGGAGCTATCATTGCTGACTGCTTATTTTTAAAGGAGCAAGGACCAGGGCTGTCATCAATAGCCATACTTTACTATTTAATGAGACACATAACCAAACAAAGTAAGCAGGACAGAAGTCAAGACTTTCAGACTTTACTGCCAGAATGCTTGCCCAGATCAAATCCCTAGGACAATAAGGCCAGGTTGGCAGAATATATGTACCTTTAAAAACAAGTCAGCAGTGGATGACAGGTATACAGGGTCCCTTAAAGGATAAGTTCACCTTTTGACAAAAAATAAATGCACATTTTTTGCAGACCTGTCAGTATATCTGCTTGACTGTAAGAGATGTACTGGCAAGCAGATATACGGACAGGAAGAATCAATGAACTACCACAGCACTCCACAGCCGTTACGGCTGTCGGGACTTGTAGTTCATTCATTTGCAGAACGTCTCCCCGTACTGCTGTCACAGGTTGGGGGGAAATTAGGCAACGGCTGCAGCATTGGGAACATAAAACTGAACACAGGTGGAACATGTAACATGTTCCCAAAGATGAACTTATCCTTTAACCTCCCTGGCGGTAATCCTGAGTGTGGCTCGGAGTTAATTTTCAGTACCAAAAGCGGTAAACCCCGGCTCGGATTACACTGTAGTGTAACTTGCCTTGCCCCTGCAATCCCCCGATGTCCTCCGGCCGATGCCGGCATCCGTCTTCCGGGTTCCCTTTCCTGCAAGCGCCGCGACACAGGGGGGAGGAACCGGCGGGAGATTCAAAACAGTAAACAAACATGACATACACACAATACATTGTAATCTGTTAGGATTACATTACTGTATCAAACCATTTCACATCAGTTTTGTCCCTAGTGCTTTGTCCTGTGCCCTGCTTGCATTTTTACCAATCTTTCTGCCTGGAAACTTGAGAACGTCCGTGGCATCCAAAAAGCATCCCTTTAGGTCAAAAGCGGTTTTAGGCCAGCTAGAAAACAGCAATAGTGATTTGTGAGGAAATTCGTCATCAGACACTGAAAGTGACGACAGCGACGATTCTGCGACTGAGCTCAGTGATGTGCGAACTTGGTACTCAAGTAATATTGCACCCTTGTATGGACAAATGTCAGTGTTTTTGGTTTGATTACATTATTGAATTAAATGTATTATTATTTTTTATAATTATTATATTATAATTTATAATTTTGTGTTTCAAACTTTATCATACCCGGGATGTTTACTAGACTGGTTTGGACAGATTTCAGTGAGTTGTTCCTAAGAATTACAGGCCTACAATATAAAACAACAAATTTCCATGCAAAACAATGTACCGCTTTGACATTCAAAAATATTGACATAATCAGACCGCCGGGGAGGTTAAACAACTGATGTAGCTTAACCACTTTCCCGCTGCCCTATAGCAGAAGTACTGCTACAGGGCGTCAGGGCTGCGCAAAGTCACATAAATATATGTTCTTTGCATTTCTGGGTAGGGGGCCCATGCGCGTGCTGCCCTATCTGCAATGCTATTGGCTGCTTAACATGTCAATAACCGGGTCCCAGCCGACGATTCTCAGCTGGAACTCGGTGATCGTCAGCAGAGTTGACAGGGGAGAGACCTGTGTGTAAACAACACAGGTCTCTCTCCTGTCAGCAAGAACATGCTGCTTTGTATTTCTCTGCACAAGAAGAAATACAAAGCAGCATGTCTCCGTAGTAAAACACAACACAGCACATAATGTAAAACACACACAGAACACAGGTAACCCTTTAATCGCCCTAGATGTTAACCCCTTCCTGCCCGTTGTCATTAGTATAGTGTCAGTGCTTTTTATCAGCGCTGATCACTGTATTAGTGTCACTGGGGATGTCATGTGGCAGTTAGTCAGTTTCCACCCAGTGTTAAAATGCCGGCCGCAGTCCTGCTATAAGTCGCTGATCGCTGCCATTACTAGTATGAAAAAAAATTTAAATTCCGGTATGTATACCGCCATTTGTAGGCACTCTAACTTTCAAGTAAACCAATTATTATATACTTATTGGGATTCTTTTTTTCAGCAAAGACATGTAGCAGAATACATTTTGGGCTAAATTTATGAAGGCGATTCTCTTTTATGTAAAAGTGATCCCAGTGGCCATATAGCCACTGGATCACTTTTACAGTAAGGGAAATTGGGTCTTCTAGCACCATCTTCCCTGCACAGTGAAAGGAATTGATGTTGTTCCTCCCAATGTGTGTCATCAGAAACCAGAAATGACAAGGACTTTGTTACCAACCTCTGTTTGATAATTTGCTTTGGATGGCAAAGGACAGATATAGGGTCTCATAGGCCCCAGATCTCCATAAAGAGGACCTGTCTCATCTCATGCTATCACATGAAATGCTGTTCATCTCTTGTGATAACAATAAAGTTGATAAAAAAAATTAAATATAATAAGGGGACAGTATAAAAAAAACTGTCAGAGCAGGAGCAATAATGCTAGTGCCAGACCTCCTGTGTAACTCTAAATTGGTAACTTGTAAAGCCTTTTAAATATTTCCTGTGGATAATTTAATTACCAGAGTTTGTGGCCGTTCCACGGACTTACACAATATTAAAGTGAAACATGTTTGATATCTATTTACTTGACATAACAATCTTATATTTTACAAAAAAATGGGTATTATATTGTTTGTGTATACTAAAATTTATTAAGGTGTATTTTTTTTTAAATTTGGTTTATACAAAATTGCGTTTGTGACAAAAAAAAAAAAGTATTCTCCAGGGTCTTTGCTTAAAAATATACAGTGGGGATCGAAAGTTTGGGCACCCCAGCTAAAAATTTGTATTAATGTGCATAAAGAAGCCAAGGAAAGATGGAAAAATCTCCAAAAGGCATCAAATTACAGATTAGACATTCTTATAATATGTCAACAAAAGTTAGATTTTATTTCCATCATTTACACTTTCAAAATAACAGAAAACAAAAAAATGGTGTCTGCAAAAGTTTGGGCACCCTGCAGAGTTAATATCTTGTACTGCCCCCTTTGGCAAGTATCACAGCTTGTAAATGCTTTTTGTAGCCAGCCAAGAGTCTTTCAATTCTTGTTTGAGGTATCTTTGCCCATTCTTCCTTACAAAAGTCTTCCAGTTCTTTGAGATTTCTGGGCTGTCTGTCACGCACTGCTCTTTTAAGGTCTATCCATAGATTTTCAATTATGTTGAGGTCAGGAGATTGTGAAGGCCATGGCAAAACCTTCAGTTTACGCCTCTTGATGTAATCCCCCGTGGATTTCGAGGTGTGTTTAGGATCGTTATCCATTTATAGAAGCCATCCTCTCTTTAACTTCAGCTTTTTCACAGATGGCATCAAGTTACCATCCAAAATTTGCTGAAATTTTATTGAATCCATTTTTCCTTCTACTTGTGAGATGTTCCCTGTGCCACTGGCTGCAACACAACCCCAAAACATGACTGATCCAACCCCATGCTTAACAGTTGGACAGAGGTTCTTTTCATTAAATTCTGTGCCCCTTCTTCTCCAAACGTACCTTTGCTCATTCCGGCCAAAAAGTTCAATTTTAACCTCATCGGTCCACAGAACTTGTTTCCGAAATGCATCAGGCTTGTCTATATGTTCATTTGCAAAGTTCAAACAATGATTTTTGTGGTGAGGACGTAGAAGAGGTTTTCTTCTGATGACTCTTCCATGAACACCATATTTGTACAAGTATCTCTTTATAGTGGAATAGTGTACCACAACTCCAGTGTCTGCCAGATCTTTCTGGAGGGATCGTGCAGTCAAACGTGGGTTTTGAATTGTTTTTCTCACAATCCTGCGAGCTGTTCTGTCTGATATTTTTCTTGGTCTTCCAGATGTTGCTTTAACTTCCACTGTTCCTGATGACTGCCATTTCTTAATTCCATTCCAAACAGAGGATATTGACATCTGAAAACGCTTTGCTATCTTCTTATAGCCTTCTCCAGCTTTGTGAGCGTCAACTATTTTCAGTTTCAGTTTTCTAGACAACTGCTTAGAAGAACCCATGGTGCTGATTGTTGGGGCAAGGTCAGATGAGTATGGGCATTTAAAACCTTTGAGATTGACATCACCTGGTCTTCCCAGACGATGATTGAGAACAATCCATGACACAGGCAGGTCTCAGCTTTGCAAAGGGGGCAGTGCATGCTATAAAATCTGCAGGGTGCCCAAACTTTTGCAGACGCCATTTTTTTGTTTTCTGTTATTTTGAAAGTGTAAATGATGGAAATAAAATCTAACTTTTGTTGACATATTATAAGAATGTCTAATCTGTAATTTGATGCCTTTTGGAGATTTTTCCATCTTTCCTTGGCTTCTTTATGCACATTAATACAAATTTTTAGCTGTGGTGCCCAAACTTTCGATCCCCACTGTATAGTGTTTGGGGTTCTAAGTAGGTTTCTATCAAAATAATGCAGATTTTTTTCATGTGTATGTGAGAAATGTCAGCATTGACAGTGGGTCAAGTGATTAAACTAAACTTCCCTAAACATTAAAGGCAGAATTGTTCACATTTTGAAAAATAGCAAGGTATAAAGGAATAAAATAATGAAACGGAAAGGCCTAAGTATTGATGGTATTAAATTATAAGTGCAGCTAAAGTGACCCTAAACCCAAGAAAGAAAAAACATGTTTGCACCTACTATAAAATCTGTAAAGTCTATAGGAGGAAACAGGAATGCAATAAATTTATAGACAAGGGTAATACTGCCTCATGCAGGAGGCTGGGCACCGGCAAAAACCCCCTGTTAAGCCAGCACCCCTGATAATCCCATTTTTAAAAGTCACACCTCCATTTTCTAAGACGCAGTGCAAAAGGCCAATAACACAGAGGGGAAACCTGTGTTCATCAGTAGACTTCAAGAAAAACATATTACAGTGGCAGATCTAAGATAGAACTGTCTGCAACAATTAAATGGACCATGTCCAAATCTGATACAAGAGAGGTGAAGGTTCCAACAGAACAGAGGACTGGTTAAAGATCCAAGGAAAGTCACAGAGGATCAGTCTCGATGCTGAAAGCAAAACCACAATCAGCTCAAAGGGAGTGACTACCCCGAAGACACACCATCAGAAGTTGTAAGACAAAACAACCATGCCTACTCAAATAAGGAGAACAAACCAACAGCAAGAATGGTGAAGGGAACACCGGAAGATTTCTTCCTAAGGGAAACATCATCTGAAGGTCCACAAGATAAGATTAGTTGGTCTAAGAATGGTAAAAACTGATGCCCTAAACTTTCAACTCCAGTCATCAGGAAAGAAGGTTTTAAGAGGGAACAGAGATGTTTAGGACAGGCAATGCCGTATAAGATAATCAATATAAATAAATATCTAGCATAATACTCCAAGAGAATGGTCAGGAACCAAAAAAGTTTGACACAACACCAAAGAAGCCACCTTAAGTCAGAGAGACTTACAAACATGAGCAAAAAAAAAGGGTGCACTCCTGCCTCTGTGCAGCAAGGTCAGAAAATAGTAGGATGAGCAGAGCCATTTGCAAGGACACTCGGTAGTGTCACTAGAAGCTGACAAGAAAACCCCTGCAGGTCCTGTTTACCTGATGCAGGATATTAGAAAACAAGTCTGCTGACTCACTAGCATACAGTGAAGCATCAACAACTGTGGAACAAGGGAGAGGAACCTTAGCCAGAAATCTAATAGTGATCCCCTGAATAAGAACAGGAAATTTTGAAAAACTTTCTATAGAAGTTGTGAAACGACCACAATAGGATGGCCTAATTCCAAGTGATCTGAACACACGAAGACCACAGGTGCATGCTATCTGCCACGGGGAGTGTCTGCAGTAGGGTTGCAAAATGGAACATCTGCTGACAATCTAAGGGAAAGCAAGCTCTTTTTTCCGCTCACATTTAATTCCATAAAAAAATAGATCAGCATTTCAAAATGAACTGTATGAATATACTTGTTAGTGCTTCAATGATGATTTCTTCCTGCCGTGCAGGCAATAAAGCACACCTACGTACACAAATCTTCATTCCCAGAAGGAAAGTATTTAGAGACCCATAAGGCAACAGCAGTGGCTCTAAAAAGAACTGTGTGGTTGAAAGTAAAATTCTCCTTGTTATCTAGTGTAGGGACCAGGTCACTCATCCTTTCATAGGAGAATTTCCAAGCCTACTCACAGGTGAGTGTCTTATGCAACCAAGAGATGGTCCAACAGAGCACAGGTTAAATAACCCACTTACACTGGGACCCCCTGAAGAAGCAAGGCATTGAATATACTGAGAGGAGAGGAGTCCTCCCATGATATGAGGAAGAAACCAACCCAAAGAACTTAAAAGGCCAAAGGCGCATATTAGACCTATAGAGACCACCTGCATGTCTTGCCTCAAGTCCAGGCTCCCAGATACAACAGAAGGAAAGGTGATGTAAAGGAGGTCAACACCTCAGTACTCTACTAGCCCATATATAGCAGCAGAGTGAAGTACCATGGACATTAAGGAAGATTCCACTAGCCTAGAGTTCAGAGTGCTTCAAAGAGGATCAAAGCTGGTCAGCTTTGTGAGTTGGTGACTGATAGCTACCAACGATAAACATCCAAAAGGCTTCAATCAGTGAAAATCGGCAGAAGTTGGATCCTTTCAGAGAATTAAGGCTGTCAGAGTCCAAAAAAATTATTATTATCACAAGTTCAATGCCCTTAGGATGTTATAAAAAGTCTTGGACTTGAAGCGGTTAAAACAAGCTTTTTTTTTACGACCAATTGGCTGTTCAGCAGACGCAATCCGGGTGGCTCTACAGTCCCTGACCAACTCCCCTCACAAACGGTTGTGTTCCCTGATCTGTTAGGCCTCTTGTGATAGCAATAAAGTTAAATAAAAAAAAAAAAATTTAGTAAAATGAAATAAAAATAAAAATTAAAATCACCCCTCCCCCTTATCATACACACAAATGCAAATGTGCCAAAAGGGTCCGCACATGTAAATAGTAATTGCACTACGCATGTGAGGTATCACTGCAAACACGACTCCAATAAATGTGAGACCACAGTTCACAATTAACTCTAAACTGATAACCTGTAAAGGCCTTTAAAGCATCACCTATGAAAAATTTTTAGGTACTCTGGGTTGCTGCCCTTTCACAGTCCCCCACAATTTTCAATCTTGATATATTTGGTATCTCTTTATTCAATTAATCCCCATCTTTCATATTTTACCAAAAAATTGGATTTTATATTGTGTTTCTGTGCATTAAAATTCATTTAGTGCATTTCTTCCTAAAAATATGCATTGATAAAGGACTGAGAAAATATCGTGGGACATAAAAAAATGCAACAACCACCATTTTATTTTTCAGGACCTCTGCTTTCAGAAAATATATAATGTTTGGGGGTTCTGAGTAACTTTCTGGCAACAAATGCTGATTTTAACATGTATTTGAAGAATTAAAAAATTGCCCTGGCAAGTGGTTAAAGAAGGCTGCCTGGGCATCCCACAATGGGGATGCTAAGAAAGGCACTAGAGGTGGCTACAAGATCAGGAACTGTCAATAGTTTCCAGAGCCCTTAAAGGACACTTAGGGGCCAGGACCCTGGTAGGGTAGGGAGTAGTGGAAACTGGTCCCAACTGACTAACCCAGACATTCCTTCTGGGAATTTGGAATATCGAGGAAAATTTTCTAGTGGAGGAGAGGGAATAACTTTTTAGGGAATAACTCCCAAGGGCAAAGTTGCTACAAGTTAGGAACAGGGGATCCCGAAAGGACAAAGAACCCAGGGAGGCCTGATTAAAGTAGCACAGAAAACATGCAGTGCACCTGAAATAGGTGCTGTCTACAAGCACTTAACCTGTGAACTATAGGGGGTATAATGAGTATCCAAAAGCAAAGGAAGCCCAAATATCCAGGGACAAATCTGGTTTTACGAATAGCCCCCTCCACTGGTAGAAGTGGGGATGCACCTGCATGCCAGAGGTGTTAACAATTCTCCAGACTGAGCAGGATTTTAACTTACAGAATCTGTGAGTAAGCACTACTAAGGCAAAAGGGGTAGAGGCAAATGGCTCATCTGACTTTCTGCAAGAGCTTCTCTGCTCTGGAAAGAGCATACTGTGACGTTTGGCTTGTTTCTTGACTACACTTCTGTTTTATCCCAACCTGCAATCATTTGTTACTAACATTTGGCTTGTTTATTGAATATGCTTCGGTTTGATCCCCAGCTGCTACATTTATTACTGGACACTGGCTTACTCACTTTCTGGTGGGGTGATCCTGAGGACCATGACCTGGCAGTAGCATGCAGCAAAACCTAACCACACCATCAAGAGCTCTGGTAAAGACCAGTTAGTGATTACACCCCGAACCTCAGGTGAGCCTGCAGCATCCTCCAGGGGGACCTGCTTGTGCATTTATCCTGCAGGTTTCTGCGTGAGCCTTTCCATTGGTATAGCCACTGGCTTCTGAGTCTGACGCCTGACTGTGACAGTCACTTACTGCAGTGAGGCTGTCCTCGGTGTGTCCTTTAAAAGACATGTTGCAATGTGTATCAGAAAAAAATCAACAGTGCCTAAAGTAAGGGAAGGCTTCCCATACACACAAATACTTGAAGATGATGTTGAAGAGTGTTGTAGCCTGCTGGAGGTGGAGCAGCCTGTATGCAAGCAGTAGAACATTTCAAAAGCAGGAGTAGCAGGAAAGTAGCTTCCTCTAGTTTGAATGGTGAGTGAAAGAGTGCAGAGTGGGCACAAGAAACATACTGCTTAGACATCAGTGCTCAGTTCCCTAAGCTTTAAAGTAGTTGTTAACATACAATATCACACGTTTTGAAACAGGTAATACTAGTTGGGCAACATAACTGCAGTTATTTAGATTCAAAATGATCATTTGTACTTTTATTTCAAGGTTATAAAATTTCGTCACATGACCACACAGTGATCTGGAATCTCTTCAAGCAGGCCAAGGGTGTAGACAGAGCACACAAGCATGGATCAGAAAGTAGACTGGTAGGATCAGCCAGGTACTTCATGTAGAAGTAATACATTAACATGTTACAGGCTGTGATTTGTTAAATGCATATGTGAACCCACACATAGAAAAAAAAAAATCTTTACGGTAAAACACACTATCCATTACAGCTATAAGATAGCAGTGATGAAAAATGACATTCAACGGTACTGTGGGGTGGCTGCTAGTGCTTCAGCCAGGCCTGCTTTACTACTTTAGTCCTGACTGAGTCACACTAGTAGCTATGCCATGGCTCCTGACACGGAGAGCGTACTGTAGCCAACTATCACACTACACAAAAGTTTGGAAAGCACCACTAAACAGAGCCCTGTACCCAAAGGTCACATTCCAGGCTAGACTCACCACAACCAGGGGCTTATTCACAGTGTGCGACTTCGAGAGTGGGTCTGGACCTGGGGAGAGCGTTTTTGCAGCTAAAATAGTACACAAAGGTCTGGAAAGTGCCACAGTGCAGAACACAGAGCTTAAGATAGCATTCAAGATTAACACCACAGTCTTTCAGTCCAGCAGGCTCCCAGTATGGCAACCAAAGCTGTTGCAGAAAATCCACCAGTCTGTTTTTGAATCTTGACTGAAGGCACAAAAGTAAAAAAGATCTAAGGTATACAGAGAGGAGGTGTAAAAGAAGAATAAAGATTTTTTTTTAGTTTGTAAGTGTCCCAGCCTCATTTGAATGGGCTGCTGTACACGCAGGAAATGTGGGGAAATAAGTCCTGGACCCTTTTTTTTTTTTTTTTTAAACACATGCATGAAACCACGGAACCATGCAGTTTTGCATGCGCAAAAACACGGGTGTTTTTGCCGATGCATGCGTGTGCCATTAAGACTTAATGAAACCTGTGAGTGTGCTAAAGGTCTGCGTGTCAGAAATGTACACAATCAAGCACACACATTCCTGACTTGTATATATGTGTACCTAGGCTAAGAAAGTGACTAGTTTTTTAAAACAATTTTGTTAGGGCTTGTTCACATGCTTTAAGAATGCTCAATAAATACTCATGGAAGCATTGCTTTTGTAGTGGGAAGTGCTTAAAGGGGAAGCGATGTAGAGTAAGTTATCTCATTTAATATGTTGATTTAGGGCATATTACAATAATTATATAAAATGAAAAACAGCAGCCATGTTATCATATTATTACTCTTCTGCTCCCAGTATAAGGATAATACCTACTTGGTGACTTGCTGCCAGATCTGTTTTTTTGTATGTGTCACAAAAGCTCAGGATACTTGGGTTGCATAATTCCAGGTGCTGTTCTACCTCTGTGAGTACTGATACGTTAATATCAGCCTTCATGACACATGCTGGCACTGTCCCTTCCATGTACCAACATTTGCTGATGAGGTCTTTTGCTGACACAAAAACCTTTGCCACTGACAATAATTCACAGTGCTTCTGCTGCTGTCTGGCACTGTCAGTATTACTGGCTGGTTGATGCTTTTGCCTGCACACAGAAGCAAGTGGTGTTACCATGTGGCTGTTCTGTACAACCAGAAAGTGGCTGGAGCTGCTCTGTCCTAGTTCCCCTATTATTTCCCAGTGCATTCTGGGATACAAGAGCCTCTACTGTTTCTCCCCCAATGCCCAGCTAGCACTTCACTAAGACACCATAAATGTTCTAAGTACTGTTAAGATGAGGTTATAGAGCATTACCATTGAACTAAATGAAGGCCTCAGGCAAGCGTTGATGCCTCATGAAAGCAAAATGCTGCTAAATTTTTAAACACGACACAACGCTACTGCTTCTGTGTGGACAGCACTGTGTGGTGCCATTGTAATATCCATGGCAGGCATTGACGGGAGGCTCTGAGGCTTTAAGAAGAATTATTAAATAAATATATATATATTATATAAAAAATAAATAAAAATGCTGCATTAACACATTGACACACATGTGAGCGACCCCCTTAACGTGATATTAAAATTTAATTTTTTAGTTAAATTATTAAACATATTATACTTATCTGCTCTTTGCAATGATTTTGCACAGAGCAGCTTTGATCTTCTAGGATCCCTCATTGGAGCTCCTGACTCTTCGTCTTTGGTGAGTGTCCCCAAAGAAATCTTTCTATGGGGGCACTCGTTTTGGCTCGCTCCCAAGCCACCCTGCCTGCATCTATTGACAGAGCAGGTTATAAATCATGACTACCTAAATTTGGGCAACCAATAGATGAATGGACACTAGCAAAAAACAGACAGGATTTCCTCACATATATAACCCCTTCCATAAAAGAAGTACCTCAGTTTTGTAGAAAGCAATGAACCCACAAAAGAGGGGAGGGACCTCTGTGTCCTGTGATGGAATGGATTTTTAAGGTAAGTACAAAAATCCAATTTTATTATTCGTACAACACGGAACACAAAACAGGTTATACATCATGACTACCTGGGATGTCCTAAAGCAATGCATGTGAGGGGAGGGGGACACAGTAGCTAATGTCAAACCCAAAGAAACCACTCCACAGGCCGCAAAACACTGTGGGCAAAATTAGTACCCTCGGCAGCCCTCAAGTCCATCTGGTAAAAACCTTGTAAATGTGTGTACTGAAGCCCAGATTGCAGCCTTGCAAACCTAAGCCACTAACGACTGTTGATGGATAGCTCAAGAGGCTCCAACACTTCTGGTAAAGCGAACCTTCACTTGAAAAGGTGTAACCTTATCTTTCAAGCCATAGGCTTGGGTAATAGGCTGACAAATTCACCATGAAATCTTCAACTTAGTAACTGCCTGACCATTCCTATGACTTGCAGGAAGGATGAACAATGAATCCAGCTGCCTGACTGCAGCAGCCACTTTCAAATACATTCTGCCTGTGACTGAGGCCTGGGGAAAAAAAGAAGGCAAAGCAATGTCCAGATTAGGATGAAATTTTGAAACAACCTTCTGCAAAAATGACTACTGAGGTCGAAGAACTACCTCGTCATAACAGAGTATCAAAAAAACGGCTCTTGCAATAAAAACTGCCCATCCTGACACTCTTCTTGCTGAAGTACTAGTACCATGATCAACCTTCTAAGAAAGAAAACTAATGGAAGGTCCTGAAACGACTCAAAATGTGGTCTCTGTAACCACCAAACTGAAGTTCCATGGGGATAAAGATGACCTGACTGGAGGCACCATGGGTTTGATCTACTAAAGAAAAACAGACCGCAAATTAGGCAAGCGCATCTTCCCCCATGCGTGTGATACCTTAAACAAAAGTATGCACCAAAGAGAGAGAAGCAATCGGGCTTTGAAAAAAGCCAAGGCTGGAAAATGTTCCTTGATTGTACTCAAAACCAGCATCATATCCACTTCAGATTGGATTAAAGCCAAACTCTGACCCACAAAATACTTGCAAGGATGCAACTTCCTAGTCTCAAACCATGCCACATAAGATTTACAGAAACCTATGGCAAATCTTCCTTGAAGAAGCCTTCCTGGCGTTGAAGAGTGTGGGAATGATTGCCTTCAACACTCCCCTTTCCTTCAGGAATTTGGCTTCAATATCCAAGCCTTTAAGGCCAGCAGCTATAAAAAAGGATGATGATTGTACCTTGGCTTGAAGCTCCAGCTGAACCAGAAGAGGCCTGGGATCATCCTCTGAAATGTTTACTATTTCTGCAAATCATGTTTTCCTGAACCAAGGCAGTGCTACTAGAATTACCGGTATACCTCTGAACCAAATTCTGTGTAAGCATCACAAGGGCATTTATTGCAATGCCTGAGGATCCCTGGACATGAACAAACGTGTACAGCTTTGCATTGAACCTAGATACTATCGTATCCACATCCATTGTGCTCATTGTCAGAGTGCTCTAAGGAGGAGGAGACAGCACACTAAGCAGATGGCACGCTGAGGAGGAGGAGATGGCATGCTCAGGAGGAGGAGGCACGCTGCGAGTCAAGGCTGAAGGAAGCTCAGTAGGCACATTGTGAGAGGACAGTGGACCTGTGCAGAGGGAGACCTAGGTGGAGAGCACTGACAGCTGGAGAGGGAGGAGTAGGTGAGAGTGGGCGCAGGAGTCGGGACACACAAGAGGAGTGTCCAGCATTCTACAGGAGGCAAGGGAAACACTGACAGGAGGAGCTGCAGGCATGCTGTAAGTAACTGGGAGTAACTTGGAATACTGTAATGAAGTACTGTGAGTAACTGTGAATGATTTGGAGTACTGGGAGTTACCTGGAGTACTGGAAGTGATGGCAAGTGAGTTGGAGTAACTGTGACTTGGAGTAACTTGGAATTTTGGGTGTAACTGGGAGTAACTTGGAGTACTGGGGGTAACTGTAACCTGGAGTATTGGGAGTGACTGTGAGTAACTTGGTGTATGGGGAATAACGGAGATTAACTTGGAGTACTGGGAGTAGTTTCGAGTAACTCGGAATGATTTGGAATAACTTGGAGTAGCTCAAAATTAAATCTATGTAGTGAGAGAGGGAAAAAAAAAAAAAAAAAAAAAAAAATCCAAAAACTTTACATTTTTCCAGGATTACCCGCAGTAGGTAGTGGGTAAAATGTCCAACAGGATTGGTTACGCGACCCAGTGCACATCTTGCTCCATGTATACATTCCTTGAAGAACTGTTCGATGGCGAATACGGCTGTGTGAGATGTGAGCTAGTTGTTTCCCTGGAAGCCCAGATCTTGGATCTAGAGAACCAAGTGGCAACGCTATGAAGCATCAACAACCTGGAAAGGAGCTTGAACATTACCCAGCAGGTGCTGGCAGGGGCCAGTACAGAAGGGGGTGGGGATATGGAGGTACAGAAGCCAGATGTGGGTTGCTGGGTGACAGTAGAAGGAGGGGTAGTGGAAAAAGCCTTAGAGAGGCTAGTACTGAGATGGTACATCCCAATAATATGCCAAGTTGCATGATGTTAGGGATATAAGTTCAGGGGTGGCATGGCTGGTACAGTCTCCTTACTGTAGCTGCAAGGGAAATTACTGCTCCAATAAGGAGGTGGGCAAGGATGTAGGCAAGGTTAGGCACTGGTGGTAGGGGACTCTATTAGGAGGACAGACACAGTAATCTGTCAGAAAGACTGTGAGCGCTGAACGGTATGTTGTTTACCGAGCACTCAGGTTCGGCTTATCACACATAGGATGGAAAAATTGTTGGGTGGGGTTGACGGGGACTCAGCTGTCATGGTACACATTGGTACCAATGACAAAGTTAGAGGAGGATGGAGTGTCCTAAAAAATTACTTTAGGGATTTAGGGGCTATATTGAAGAAAAGGACCTCCAAGGTGGTATTTTCAGAGATAATGCCTGTACCTCGAGTCACATTAAAGAAGCAGCATGAGCTAACAGAACTTAACACATGGCTGAGGAATTGGAGCAGGAAAGAGGGTTTTGGGTTCCTGGAGAACTGGGCTGACTTTTCAGTTGGATACCGGCTCTATAGTAGGGGCAGACTGCACCTTAATAAGAAGGGTGCAGCTCTGTTGGGGGAAGAGGATGGCCAAAATGTTGGTTGGGCTTTTAAACTAGGTGGCTGGGGGGAGAGATCAGAGGAAGCAATAGCCTTCAGCAAGCGAAGGTCAGAGGGTGCTATACCCAAAATACCTAAAACCTGGGTGAGTGGGTTGGCAAAATATAATCACAAACACAGAAAAACTAAGAAGAAAATAATATGCGTTGGTACAAACTAAGAGATGTTCACAAATGCCAGTCTAATAAATTGAAGGAACTGGAACTGCTGATACACGAGGAGGATTTTGACTTAGTGAGAATATCAGCAACTTGGTTTGACAGCTCACATGAATGGCCAAAATCTACCCAGGGGTATTTCTTGTACTGGAGGTAAAGGGAGGGTAAAAGAGTAGGAGGGGTTTGCCTATATATCAAAAATGATTTGCTAGTGAACATTAGGGATGACATTGCAAATGGGGCACATGGTGAGGTCGAATACCTGTGGGTGGAATTCCAAAGGGAAGAGACCTGCGGAAAAATAATAGTTGGGGTATGCTACAGGCCCCCTAATCTGAAGGATGAGGAGGAGTTGGATCTCCTATCACACTTAGAAATGGCAGCGAGGCAGGACAAAGTCATCATAATAGGGGACTTCAACTATCCAGACATTGACTGGGTGGAAGGAACAGCTCATTCAGATAAGGTCTGTTATTTCCTAAATGTCTTACAGGACAACTTCAAGAGTCAAATGATGGACTCCCCAACTAGAAAAAATGCAATGCTAAATCTGTTAATTACAACACAGATCTGGCCATGGATGTGGAAATACGGGACAACCTGGAAACCAGCATTCACAGGGTAATACATTCAGCATAAATCATAGAATAAGAAGGCACATGGGTAGTGCAAAAACATTAAACTTCAAAAGCGCCAACTTTTCTAAACTACGCTTAGTACTACAAGATATTAAATGAGACCAAATGAGTACTTTAAGAACATATTAAATAAGGGTAATATCCAGTGTATTCCATTGGGCAATAAATATAAAAGAGGTTAAATCTGGGTGGCTAAATGTTAATGTAAATGGACATATCAAAAAGAAAAAATGGCCTTCGAGGAATATAAGCCCAATGGATAATTTTTAAGCATTACAACACTACAAGGAATACAATAAAGAGAGTAAAAACGCAATCAGGATGGATTAAATAGACTACACGAGACACAGTGGAAGAGAGTAAAAAAACAAAACAAACAAAAAAAAAAGACATTTTAAAAAATATATTAACAGTAAAAAAGCGAGGTCAGAACATATTGAGCCCCTTAACCCTTTCGCTGCCATGCCCTGTGCTCCACATTTAAACTCAGGTGGCCAGACCATTTTTGCAATTTTTTCATTTTTCCCTTACAGCTTTCAGAGTTTGGGAAAGACACCCCAAACCATACATTTTCTAAAAGCATACGACCAGTAGAATAAAAAGGTGCTACTGATTTTTTATAGACCTTGTGATATTTGTGCAAATGTTTATCAAAACCATTTTTTTGCTGAAAATACACAAAAATCCTTATTTGCAGACACAAACAAAGCAAAACTGTAAATAAACACAATTTTTAAGGTTATTTTTCTGTTACAGCTTTCAGAATTTGTAAAAGACACCTTAAACCATACACTTTCTGAAAGCATATGACCTATAGAATTAAAAAAAATGTGCTACTTATTTTTTAGGCCCTGCAATAGTTGCGCAAATGTTTATCAAATCGATATTTTCACAAAAAATACACTAAAATCATTAGTGGACACAAACAGCAAAATTTGCAGCATCCCTGCTAAATTTCTACTAAATATAAAAGCTAAAACTGTATTCAGTTATTAAATAACAAATATTTGTACATTTTAAATTGTGCCTGTTTATGAAATGGTGAAAACAGAGGGAGCACAAAACTGTAAACAAAATTTACTCTAGGTTACCATTTTTCCCTTACAGTTTTCAGAATTTGTACAATACCCCCAAAACCATATGTTTTCTCAAAGCACATAACCTGTAGATTAAAGAAAATGTACTATAGATTTTGTAGGCCCCGCAATAATTGCGCAAATTGCTATTTTCACAAAAAATATAGTAAAATCATTATTAGCGGACACAAACACAGCTTAATTTATAAAATTCCTGCTAAATCCCTACTAAGGTCATGTTCACATGAGGCGTTATAAAGTGTATCTCCGTGGAGGGCTGTGTTTACCTGCATGGGGATGCTTAGGCGCTCCGTGCATCCCCATGCAGGCAATTCCATTGTTATTAAGTGGGATGCAGCGGCTGCAGGGACACAGCTGTTGCTCCCAACCTGACATCCGTTTGGGTGTGGGTGCACGGCCACGACAGTTCAGCTCAGGGACATGCACCTGGACCCACATGGATGTCAACTTGGGAACAATTGACATCAACGGAACTGCCTACATGGGGATGCATGGAACGCCTAAGCATCCCCATGCAGGTAAACACACAGGGACGTATGCTGTAGTATGCCCTGTGTGAAAAAGGTTTTACTATGTCTTTTTTTTCAATAATCAAAATTTATTTTTTTTACAAATTTTATTTTTGATCTTTTGTACATTTTTATTTTTTTTGTGGGAGGGGGGGGGGCTTTGGTGAGATACCCTGATGTCTCTTTTTTGAGACAGAGAAAGGGACTGAAGACAGAGTTCAGTCCCTTTCTCTGTAACCTCAATGCACATGTATAACGATCTCTGAATTAATTTGTAAACGGTCATATAGTAAACACAGGTTACTAAGTGAGCGATCAATGAACACAGAAGCAATCTGCACAGATTGTAGTCTGTGTTCATGAAGGAAAGGAAGGGCGCTGGTAAACACATTTAACAGCCCCCCCTCCATCCTGACAGTATATCAGCTGCAGCCGGCGGCAGGGAAATCTGGCTGACAGCACTGCAGGGAGGGCTGACAGAGGATCACTGAGGGTGGGGGGAGCAGGGTCGGAGTGGTGGCGGGGACATGCACTTTTGTGTTTTTTTTGTAATCTGCAGCTCCCCAGCAGCATAGAAAGCTGGCAGGAGGGCAGTGGAGGGTTGCTGGTCTGAAGCTGCAGGAGGAAATGGTAGGCAGGATCAATGGACAGGATGGGTGCAGGGGGAGGGTAGAAAAAAATGGGTGCTGCCAGGTTTAGTGAGGTGGGCAAGCCAGAATTGTTGGTGATGGGGGTGAGAGTCCCAGCAGAGCAGCAGCGGCGGGGAAAAAGGGTGGGTGGGGGTGCCACATTTTAGTTGAATAGCTGTGATCAGTAGATTGGCATCCACTGATCAAAGCTATTATTTTGTCCGGAAGTGTTTGCTGAACAGTTTTGGTATAAGCTCATTGTACTAAACGCATTTTTCTCCTTATATTTACAGAGGAAAAGGAGGGGTATAATATATATATATATATATATATATATATATATATATATATATATATATAATAATAATCAAGACTGTATCATTAGTAACACATTCCAGAATGTACCCTTATGGCTAACTGACGGAAGTGTCTGAAAAAGACTAGAAAATCTTAACCACTTGCCCTCCAGAGGATTTTCCCCCCTTCCTGACCAGGCCATTTTTTGCGATACAGTGTTTGCTGCCGATACAAAGCTAAGTAGTGCAATAGGTTCACAGCAGGATATGGAAACTTTACAAGAAGACCTAAATAAAATATTGGGGCGGGCAGCTACATGGCAAATGAGGTTTAATGTGGAAAATGTAAAGTAGTGCACTTGGGGGCTAAAAATATGAACACAAGTTACTGACTAGGACAAGAACCTCTGGGGGAATCCAGGATGGAAAAAGATCTAGCGGTCCTGGTAGATGACAAGCTCTGCAATGGCATGTAATGCCAAGATGCAGCAAGCAAAGCTAGCAAAATATTAGCGTGCATTAAAAAAGGATTTTACTCTAGAGATAAAACGATAATCCTGCCACTTTACATTAAACTCTGGTTCGGAAACATCTGGATTATGCCATCCAATTCTGGTCATTAGTCCTCAGGAAGAATGTGTGGGAACTGGAGAGAGCCCAGAGAAGGGCAACTAAGTTAATAAGGGGACTGCAGGACCTCAGTTATGAGGAACAACTACAAACATTAAACTTAATTTCCCTGGAGGAGGGACACTTGAGAGGGGATATGATAGCAATATACAAATACTTCAATAGTGATCCTAGCATAGGGAATAAATTATTCAGTCTCAGGGAGTGTAAGAAGACACATGGCCACTCGAATTAGAGGAGAAGCAGTTTAACCTTAAACAGAGTAGGGTTTTTTTCACTGTCAGCAGTAACTCACTTCCACAATCGGTGGTGTCAGCAGGAAGCATTAACATTTTTAAAAAAATCCTGGACAGGTATCTTGACAAACAGAGTATACAGGGATATGGGCAATAATAGTGACATGAACACACACTCACACAGGTTGAACTGGATGAACTGGTGTTTTTATTCAATCTTACCAACTATCTAACACCTCTGGATGGAGGGACCAATTCCCTGAAGACAATTGCCAACGCCTGAGGTAATTTGCCTGCCGATTCTTTATCCTTGGAATGTGAACTGCGGAAAGAGCAGGGACATAGAGCTCTGCCAAGGACAGGATGAGATTTTCCTCTACCTGAAAAGCACAGCTCCTGGTACCTCCCTGGTGATTGCTATATGCTAAAACTGTGGCACTCTTCAACTGGACCCCTACCAGGATTCTCCTCAGCTGACCATACCAGTGCAGGAGAACCAGGCGGATTACCCAAAGTTCCAGCATGGTAATGGTTAAAATCTATTCCTATCGGGACCTTATCTTCAACCTCATTGGAGCCATCCACTACTCTAGAGATTGTAGAGTGCTGGGAAGTAAAAACATTAGAGAATCCAACAACCAAGTCCTTCTGTCCCACTTAGACAGGATATTCTATTGCAGAGGCCTGTAGTGGAATTGGGAAAAAGGAAATGCCTCAAACGAGGCAACCGCCTTCCCCAATACTCTCGTGCAGAGAAGCATCATAGGATACCACTGATTAGGTATCCCAAGGTATTCCAAAATGGGCGCCCCTGGACCCTCAAAAGTCCTAGAAATGGGACTAGAGCCTTTAGAAAAACTCAAGAAAGATGGACAGATCAAAAAGCAGTTCCAAGAACTGAAAAAAAGGCAACACCACCAGGGAAGTTGGTGGCTGCACAGCCACAAGGAGGCTTTGAACACATAAAAAGATGCGACAAGAGCGAACGACCGCCCCCCCCCCCCCCCTTGGCCAGAGGCACAATAGCAGGCCACACACAGGGAGCACAGGCCGCTTATAGCAAACACCCCCTGGGGGGGGGGGGAAGAAAGGGCACACATATACAGCTCTAGCAGGAAAAACAGTGAACATAGCAGCCCAATAACAACTGTCCCCTAGTTGGGGAAACTGGAAAAAGGCACACATGAATTTAAAAGCAGCAATAAAATGGACACCAAAATTGGCTTACTGGGACTTATCAATCTGACTGCAAGATCTGTCTGGGTACAACAAATTCTAACCTTCACCCATTACAGTGAACAATGTCTCCATAGACCCTAAGTGTCTCGAGCCCCATGCAGGGTCCAGCGTCAAACAGTCACATTACAGGCATTCCCCGCATGTTTGTTTCAATCCCATCAGGCACCATCCAATCTCCTGGACCCTCCTGGAACCATTGAGAATCTGGTACCATTATGCAGAGAGCTACACATCAGTAACCATCAACTTCAGACACTGGCGAAAAATTCGAGGTACTTCCTTTATGGTAGGGGTATATAGTAGACAACTTCCTGTCTGTTTCTGCCAGCGTCCATTCACCTATAGGTGGCGCATAAGCTAGGTAGTCATGATTTATGGCTTGTTCTGTGTCCCGTGATGTATGAAAAAGAAAAGCCTTAAAGCGGAGCTCCACCCAATAGGAGAAGTTCCACTTTATGGACTGGTCTCCTGTTCCTCGTTAAGGATTGACACCTTTGGGGTGTGGGGGGAGTGGATACCTGAAATTGACAGGTACCCGCTTAGGCAATCAGAAGCGGAAGTGGTCTTCCCCCCCTTACCGTAGTCCTCTGGGACACGTGACAGGTCTACTCGTGCATGTGCAGTGAGAGCTACCAGCTGTGAAGCCGCAAGCTGTTACAGCCGGGTGTCCACACTGAAGATGCCGACGCCGAGAACACAGGGCGGCCAGTGAAACTGGCTGCAGGGGGTACACTGCGAGATCGAGGAACAGGTAAGTGTCCATTTTTTAAAAGTCAGCAGCTACAGTTTTTGTAGCGGCTTATTTTTTTTATTTTCACTGGAACTCCAATTAAAGGCTTTAGAACCTCTTTAATGATACATTCAGGGATGATTTGAAAGCCTCAAAGAATTTTTATATTCTCAGCTATAGTTGGAGTGTCCAACTCTAACTGCTATACAGTCTTACAGTGTTAAGCTTAATTGCCTGCCTACCTGATAAAGGGCCCTCTAACCATTAGTGAGTTTATTACAGATCATCAACCAGTCTTTAAGGCAGGTCTTAGCTGTTGCACAAGTTGCAGGAAAGATATTTGCATGATTCACTCATAAACACAGACAGTGCTGATAGGGGATAGTGCTGATAGGGGAATCCCTCCTGCCATCCCCGCTGGGAGAAGACAGTGATTATTGCTAACGGCTATAGCAGCTGCTAGTAATAATCGCAAGTGAAGCTGGCAAGCTGGTTGTACCCAAGTTGATCAATGGATCAACTTGGTATATTCAGCCTGCCCACATACGATTCGCATCTCGGCCGAGATTCAAACTGTCTATGGCTGGTCTTAGAAGTAAAAAGGGGAAAAAAATCATACCTTTTGTTTTCTTGCCAGGGACTGAATGTAAAAAAAAGCTGAATTCCAGGCAAAACTCTAAATAAACAGATTTAATAGATGTAAAAGGAGCTGTTTTACCTGTCACATTATTTATATTTCTATCTATTCAGTCCTGACATTTACACAGCACCATCACAACACAAAGAGGTGAATGAAACCGCTTTCTCTGTTACAATTCTGAAATACACTGCTGTAGGACTAGTGAGAACATCTCTTTGTTCACTCTGGTTTCTCCTTCAATCAGAATGTTCCTAGTCAGCACAATTGCTTGCAGCTCATCTGATTAACAGATATAAAATACTCATAGTGATGATGCTTTCTATCTGACTGGAATTCAGCTGTAAAGTAGAACAAAACAAGCACCGATCTGACACCACAAAGCATTGGAAATGTGAACAACCATTCCGAAAAAAAAAAAAAAAAAATTAACAAAATTCTATTGGTGTATGGCCAGCCTTTAAAAAATATAAATAAATGCACATATTTGTGAAGAAAAAAAAAGTGCATTTATTATTTTTATACAGAAGCCTGAAAAACATTGAACCTGCAATCAGTGGGTGGTTTGTGGGTGCAATGCCAGGCTCCTGCAGACTCTTCCTCCAGCTCCCTGTCCATACCTAGTAGGTACAGGCTTTCAGATGGAGAACTGGAGGAAGTGACAATGGATTATGAGTGTGGCGATTACTGCACTTGTATTTATTGAGACCTACAAGTCCATTTGTCATGATAGAATCTGGGACTTCATTCATTCATTGATCTCTGCGAATGAACATTGCGACTGTGCTGGCTGAGCCCCACACAGCCGCACAGATTTAAAAAATAGCTGCTGCAGGGGAGAAGAACTCCTGAACACTGTCAATGGGGTGCGCTCTGGGTTGTGTGTGTGTGTGTGGTGCACAGCAACACGTTATACCCTAAAAATAATGTGTTTAGTGGTTTTGTTTTGCTTTAATCACTGCCTTATCATTGAGGTGCATGTTCTTATCACTTTAACTTACATTACAGATTTACAGAGCTCTAAAAGAGTAGCTATCAATACTCTCCCGGAGCTCTGACAGGTGAGATGCTGTGTTCTCACACACCATATCTGCCCCTTTCTTCTGCTGCTCAATTACAAGTTTACTTAGCACAAAGTGCTCTGTGATTGGGTAGGAGCAGCCTCAAGAGCTAATACCAGAGGATCCAGTGTCAGAGCGAGCACTAGAAGCAAAGGGATAATTATGCTCCTGACGGAAAAAAAATTTAAACTGTAAATTAAAGTGATAAGTCAACGAGGTGGCATGCACCTCATTGGACTTAACAGAACTAAATGAGCACACAGTAGCTTTAATAGAGCCCTGGTGAGTTAATGGACAAGATTACCTGCACCCAGTATCAATCACTATTGCACAATTTATTAATGGGAAAGTGATCTCACCTCTATTCTAATAATCATAATTGACGCCTTCAGTTCTCATTTAGGGGGCACGCTTTTCTAATGTTACTTTTGTGGTAAGATCACTTAAAGCGGAACTACACTGCACCTGAGCACCACAATCCAAAAATGCTATGCAATTCATTTAATATTCAAACCAAACTCCCCCATCCATCCATGTCTCCATGCTTTATTTTGTTGAGAAATCACTTTGAAAAACACCTCCTAGCATTTCTGGCTGTGGCAATCTTGAGTAAGGGTAGATGATTCATGTAGCATTTACTTCCTGGAATCTTTCTGCCCTTAGCACAGGCATGCAGGCAGGAGAGCTGAGTAAACCCCTCCTCACCTCCTGAAGACTCCTTAGATGTATGACATAATTTTAAAACAAGTAAATATGATATAGTTTCCTATCTATTTTTTAGTGCTAACAGCACATAGATTAAAAGTAGTTAATGATGACTGAGATGGTGAAGTTCCACTTTAGGATAAAATGGTTATTTTGTTTTTCATAAACATTTTTGCAGTTGTTCTATGCAGTCAGTCTGGATGCAATCAATACCCAGTGGAGTTGTTATTCAAGAATAAAAATATGGGCAAAGATTAATGGAGGTTACGATTATAATTGAAGGCTAGTTTTAGTGTACTTGTGTGCTAAGTCTATAGGGTTCACATGCATAAAACTATTTTTACTTACAACAGTATTTTTTTGTAAATAAGGATAAGTAATATTCTTCTATAACAAAAGCATTAAATCGAAATCGAAATAGTTTAGTGTGAAAGTAGCAATTCATTCCTCCAAATGCCTCTCACAGGAAATAGGATTAATATTACATTCAGAGGCCAATACAGGAATGCTCTTGTAGTTAACTTTAGAATGTCGTTGCTGTGGCTGCTAATTTTAGTTTGATCTACAAGAACAGTATTCTTGCTTGAGTAAAGGGAGGGTTATAGCTTTGTACTAATGGCTGGAGTCTTGCCCCTATGGGACACTAGACTTTCAACAGCTCAGGAAATCCCTATGTCATCTCCCATGGGTTACACTTAAAACTATGAATAACATTCATGACATGTGATACATTCTTGGTTTTGCCGTTTTTAAAAATTAAGTTGAGGTCTTACAAGGTGACAAATGAGTCCTTTATTATATGGATACCTGAAGGTTTATTATCATTGTAATTTATAAAAGAATGAATATGCCAATAAGATTAATGTTTCAATACTGTTTATTCTGGCAAAAGAAACATGCACTAGAAACTCCCACACAAGCCAACACGTGTGGCAGATGGCATTTTTTCTAAGAAAGCAGTAAAGGAAGAACTATTTCTAACCTTTTCACAGATAGGCATTATGGTATGATAGGATTTTCAACAGCTGTCTGTGCTGTGCATCACACAATAGGACTTAGAATATTCATACAGTGGGGATCGAAAGTTTGGGCACCCCAGCTAAAAATTTGTATTAATGTGCATAAAGAAGCCAAGGAAAGATGGAAAAATCTCCAAAAGGCATCAAATTACAGATTAGACATTCTTATAATATGTCAACAAAAGTTAGATTTTATTTCCATCATTTACACTTTCAAAATAACAGAAAACAAAAAAATGGCGTCTGCAAAAGTTTGGGCACCCTGCAGAATTTATAGCATGCACTGCCCCCTTTGCAAAGCTGAGACCTGTCAGTGTCATGGATTGTTCTCAATCATCGTCTGGGAAGACCAGGTGATGTCTATCTCAAAGGTTTTAAATGCCCAGACTCATCTGACCTTGCCCCAACAATCAGCACCATGGGTTCTTCTAAGCAGTTGTCTAGAAAACTGAAACTGAAAATAGTTGACGCTCACAAAGCTGGAGAAGGCTATAAGAAGATAGCAAAGCGTTTTCAGATGTCAATATCCTCTGTTCGGAATGTAATTAAGAAATGACAGTCATCAGGAACAGTGGAAGTTAAAGCAAGATCTGGAAGACCAAGAAAAATATCAGACAGAACAGCTCGCAGGATTGTGAGAAAAACAATTCAAAACCCACGTTTGACTGCACGATCCCTCCAGAAAGATCTGGCAGACACTGGAGTTGTGGTACACTATTCCACTATAAAGAGATACTTGTACAAATATGGTCTTCATGGAAGAGTCATCAGAAGAAAACCTCTTCTACGTCCTCACCACAAAAATCATCGTTTGAACTTTGCAAATGAACATATAGACAAGCCTGATGCATTTTGGAAACAAGTTCTGTGGACCGATGAGGTTAAAATTGAACTTTTTGGCCGGAATGAGCAAAGGTACGTTTGGAGAAGAAGGGGCACAGAATTTAATGAAAAGAACCTCTGTCCAACTGTTAAGCATGGGGTTGGATCAATCATGCTTTGGGGTTGTGTTGCAGCCAGTGGCACAGGGAACATCTCACAAGTAGAAGGAAAAATGGATTCAATAACATTTCAGCAAATTTTGGATGGTAACTTGATGCCATCTGTGAAAAAGCTGAAGTTAAAGAGAGGATGGCTTCTACAAATGGATAATGATCCTAAACACACCTCGAAATCCACGGGGGATTACATCAAGAGGCGTAAACTGAAGGTTTTGCCATGGCCTTCACAATCTCCTAACCTCAACATAATTGAAAATCTATGGATAGACCTTAAAAGAGCAGTGCGTGACAGACAGCCCAGAAATCTCAAAGAACTGGAAGACTTTTGTAAGGAAGAATGGGCAAAGATACCTCAAACAAGAATTGAAAGACTCTTGGCTGGCTACAAAAAGCGTTTACAAGCTGTGATACTTGCCAAAGGGGGCAGTACAAGATATTAACTCTGCAGGGTGCCCAAACTTTTGCAGACGTCATTTTTTTGTTTTCTGTTATTTTGAAAGTGTAAATGATGGAAATAAAATCTAACTTTTGTTGACATATTATAAGAATGTCTAATCTGTAATTTGATGCCTTTTGGAGATTTTTCCATCTTTCCTTGGCTTCTTTATGCACATTAATACAAATTTTTAGCTGGGGTGGCCAAACTTTCGATCCCCACTGTACTTGTATCACAAAGTGACAAAAAATGCATGCTTGCCAACTGTCCTGGATTTGCCGGAAAAGTCATGCTTATCAGTAAGCTGTCTCGCCATAGACCGGGTTATGTCTTGGAAATAAGAGCTGCGGAGACAGCAACAGCCCTGTCGGCCCTCTGTCAAAACTGCTGCACAATTCCCCGCAGCTCTGCCTCTCATTGCACCTTCCCCAACATTCCCCCCCACCACTCTTCTCAGCTCCCCCATCTCAGATCCCCCCCCAGCACTAATCTCTCTGTGGCACCCCTGCTGCCGGCTTCTCCTCCTCTCCCCTATCACAAACTTCAGCTGCTGCAAGGGAGCTGTAGGTGGATCAATCTCAATAAATAAAAGCCCCCACCGCTGTTCCAACCCCCCTTTCCTATATTGGAACCCCCAGAAGCTCTGATCCCCTGCCAAATGCTATCCCCCCCCCTTTCCCCAGTGCTGCTGACCAGCTTCCTTTCCTCCCTCTCCAACCTGCTGCAGCTGCTGCTGGGGGTGGAGGATGAGAGTTATGATGAAGGAAGGGGCTGGTAAACATGTCATGTTCACCAGCCTCTTCCTGAATGAACAAAGTGAGAGATTGGTATCACTTGCTTCTGTGTTCATTCATCACTGCAACATAGTAAACTGTGTTTACTATGCTTCAGTAAGTGAATGAATAGGAGCCCTATCCTATGAATAGGAGAAGGGTGTCATTACGGTCTATCCATCATCATCCTGAAACACATTTTTTCAGCATGAAAAATACCATCTGGTCCAATTAAGGACAAAAAAGCGTTTTTAGCCTTACATAACGGTTTGGCTATAAGGGAGGTGAGCGCATAAATTTTTCTGCACAGCAAGATTTGAATCACAGAGTGGACTTTTTTTTATAAAATGTTTTACATTATCCTTTGCACAATTTGCACATTTTTTATATTTTTTATTATCCTTTGCACAAATTGCACATTTAATATTTTTTTGCACATTTTGCACATTTGTTAATATTGTTATTTTTGTCAGTTTGATACATCTTTTGAATATTGCATTTATTGATCATTCAGCACATTTATGTATATATATGTAGTTTTTTATTATATCACAATTATATATTTTTAGATTGATTCATTTATCTGTTTATTAATATATTCGTTTTAGTACGTTTCATGTTAGGTGTAGAAAGTATATTAATTACATTTTATTTCACGGATAAAATTAGTTGGTGGAGCATAACACATATCAAATTTATCATTAATCAATTTTGCACAGTTTTATGGGTATGTGTATTAGTGTTGATGCACCACTATTATAGTTGTTAGTATTAATTTAAATTATTCATTTATATACCACTTAGTAGCTCACATGTATAAATTTATATTGGGGTACAGGGAACCCTTGTTATGTGACAAACACGAATGAGCTGACTGAGCAGAGAGGTGTGTTACCTCAGTTACAGTGGTTCCATCGCAGCTATTGGGCAGCGCTCTCCTCATCCTCCTGGCTCACTCAGTGTGGCTGACAGCAGAGGTCACTGTCCCCGCTGTTGTCAGCTACACAGCAGCACAGTGCCATACTTCCCCTTCCTGGGCTGCTCTCAGTCCTCCACTCCATTCCGTGCACACATGGCTCACAGCCCAGCTGCCTTCTCCCCAGCCAATGAGAGCGAAGGAGGGGTATGGACTGGGGACAAGGCAAGTGGAAGATGAGTACTGGAGTACAGAGCTCAGCTGTGGGACACAAGGCAGATCAAGACTCTGTAGGGGATTTTGTAGGGGAAAAGCAGCATGCTAATTTGACAGCACGGAGCCTCTGTTCTTAAGTACGAAACGTTCGTACGTACGGAACTCAGGGACTACACAATTTTAGATTTATTTACTTGGTGGAAATGTAGCAGGAATTTTGTAAGTTTTGCTGTTTTTATGTCCAATAACAATATTATTGTATTTTTAGCAAAAATATTCTTTTGATAAACACTTGCTCAACTATTGCAGTGCCTAAAAAATTAGTAGCACCTTTTCTTTTATCCTATTTATGGTTTGGGGGGGTCTTTAACAAACTCTGAAAGCTGTAAGTGAAAAATAAAAAAAAAAATGGAAAAATTGCAAAAATTGCAAAAATGGTCTGGACACCTGAGTTTAAAGTGCAGCACAGGGCCCAGCAGCAAAAGGGTTGATCGTTCCCACGCCCTTCTTCAGAGTATTCAGGGACCCCATCTGGAAGGGGGTATGAGCGGAGTTCTTGTTTTGAGGAGTGTGTGCGGAGGTAAACTGGGTGGGGTTCAGGGATAGTTTTTGCAGGCATATCTATGCTAAGCTGCAGCTTAGCTTAAGTAGAAGTGCTGAGAAGTGAGATGTAGGTATCAACATTTCAGATGTAGCACCAAACACTGAAGAAATTGGGCCAATCAAGGATTGTCACTTTCCCCAGATTTTGTCGTGTGTGTATAGAGTGGATGTCTGCAACACATCAATTGTGATGTACGGATCAGTCATTGGCAGGTGACAGGTAGATCGCATTTGCTTCCCTGCCTGGACTAACCCCACCCTAAGCTGCTTCTCCCCCACCTGCAGAGTAGCACAGGAAGTGTACTGCTCTGATTCCCACCAGTCCTCTCCTTTCTATCCCAGGCACTTGTGTGTGACATCCTGTGAGATGGGCTGGAGAGGAAGACCAGTAGGAATCCGTGCACCATTACAGGTAGATCTGTCACAGCGACTTCCCTGTGCCACTCTGCATGTGGAGAAAACAGCTGTACCGTAGACTGCTGCCCCCTGGTACATTGCCCTCCCAACCCCCCCAGTACTGTGCCCTATATATTTTTTTTTCAATTTTTTAAAACTTTTTTTTTTTGTATTTTTTTTAACAGCTTTAATTCTTTTTTACCAATTTTTTTTTTTTTTTACATATTGCGACCAGAGCAGTACAGTGTCAGGGGGTGCTGGAAGGTGGGATTAATACACCATTAAGAAAGGTTCTTACAAGGGAAGGTTAAAGCCAGAGACCGAGAAGCAGGAAGGAATGGAGAACCTTGAGATAGCAGATATGGTCTGTTAGGAAGAGGCAAGGGATCATCTGCTAGAGGTCTGAGTATTTATCTGTGTATCAGATTCCTCTTGGCCAGTTTGGTGCAATTAGAATCACCATTTTTGGCATATCAGACTGAAGGCATCTGCATGAGGAGCAGGTGACCTAGGCGATAGATGTGATAATCCACTTTCCACAGATAATCTGGGTCACTTCCTTCAAGGCAGCCAGACACCTTGTGCCCCCTTGAAGGTTGATGTAGGCCACTGCCGTGGCATTGTCTATCTACATCCTGATTGGGTGCCCCTTCAGAAGGATGAGGGGGGGGAGGTCCAGTGCTGCAGTCTGACTGCTCTGAGTTTCAAGATGTTGATGGGGAGCCTAGCTTTTCTATGACTATGTTTTTTGGACTGTTAGGAATTGGAATACTTCTCTCCTGTCTGACAGACCTGTGTCTGCTATGATAATAGAGGGAGGAATGACTTCCCCACTGCTAAGTCTGGGATGATGATCCACCAAGAAAGGGAACTTGCTTGGCTGGAGAGGAGCATAGGCAAATTGAGAGTAGGATCCTCCTTTTCCAAGTTAACAAGAGATTTTTATGAGATCTTGAATGGAATGGAAGCAAAACAATACATGTCCCATATTTTGCTGATTACTTTTACACCCTCTCTATTTATAAAAGCAATGTAGGAATAAACTGTTTTATTATACCCTCTGGAGCATTATTAGGTCATTTATACATTGCATTAGTTTATCGCATACTGGTCTAAAAAGCAATTAAAGGAAAAGAGACAGAACATGTAATCATTCAAGTGTACAGAAGGTATTTTTATTAGATAAATTGCAAAGAAAGCCAAGGAGTCAGTGAACATACTTTTCTAAACCATCAAAAGGCACTTGGAAACAGGGGGAAATTCAGACAGGAACAGGTCTGGCAAAACCAAAAGGCACAACAGAATCAGACTACAAGTTTTTGAAAGACAGTAGTTTATGAGATGAGTACCTCACAGGACAATATCAAGTGCAGCTTAAAGCCTATCTTTCCTTTCAGATTAGTTATTTGGGCCAAGATGCAGGAAACAAACTATCTCCTTTACTAATTGCTGCAGCTGCTGTCAGTGCTGTATAAATTGTATGTAGCAGCAGCTACATACAGTATATAGCAATTAGGTAATGAAAATGGTTAATTTGGTCTAGCTTCGCCTAAACTATTTAATGTGAAAGAAAGATAGCATCTGGCTTTAACAGAAGTTAAAGCAAACAAGTCTCACTTTCAACTGTGAAGAAAAGAATTCAAGCTGCAGTGTCGACAGGATGGTTGCAAGTAAGAAAGCCAGGTAAAATAAGGAAAGACACTTGAGTGAGACAGGTATGGATTTTTTTTTTTTACAAAGCTACCTTGGTCCAGCTTGGACCTTTATAAGTACTCATGTACCATATCTGTCTGATCCCTGTGGAAGTTGGAAATCACTGTAGCAGACACGGTAACTACAGTGATTGTTGCTAGCTTCTTTGCCCCTTCAGAGCAGCTGCGCTGATGCTTAGGAGGTCTTTTGCTCTGCGAGGGCGCCATTCAGAAAAAACTTTGGATATTCTCAATGAATGCAACGTGTTCTCTGATTGAACAAGGTGAAGTGGTGGGGCAGTGATGTCACAATTGTCACCTCCTCCAATGAGAGAACAAAGAATGCCACAATTGTTATTGTGCAAAAGGTGACAACTTTGAAGAATTAAACATTTGAACTGAATTTTGTCAATCCTAAAATTTAGCTACAAAAATCCCCAACTGCTTTAGTCACATCACTTTATCTGTAAATGAAGTATGTCCTACATTGTGCAAGTAGCTGGGTCTTGATGAAATCCTCACTGTGGGATGCCTGACCTTTTCCTGTCTCTAAACCAGAACAGCAGTACTGATGGTTCAATGAAGACACACCTCCACCTTCCTTCTCCTCTATTCAGAAAAGTAATTTAATCGGTTACTCTTCCTATAGCATGACTTGGGAGTGAGGGAGATAATCATGTTACTGATCACATCCATTTATAGGGAGTGTTACAAGCAGTAACAAGCAACATGCTTTTGGGTGAGTTTGATAATCAATATGTCCATGCCACCTATTCAAACTATGTGTTGACCATGACAAAAGCAATGAAATATACTACAATTATAATTGCATATACTGTAGAATGCTCTCAAACACAACTGACTAGTCTGTAGATGGTATTTAAACAAAAAAAATTAAGTTAAAGAATGCTGTAGTTAAAAATATATTTTAATATGCATTTGTTCCTTGTAACAAATGAATCTCCTCACTAATATGTTTTATATTGCAGCAATTACCATAAAACGGTGCACAATTCTCAACAAGCTTCAGCAATGCCTTAGGGTTCTGAACAATAGTAGCAACTCAGAGGGAGAGAGATCAATATTTAATGACTCAACAGGTCAAAAGACACATACACTGTAGCCACAAACATTTGAAATGAAGATCCCCTTCGGCAATGGAGCAGAACATTACAGAAAAAAACTGAGAAATAAATATTTTAATATTAAAATGTGGGTGTTTTTTATGCTTAGATGACAACAGTGAATTGTACAACAAGTAGGAGGGTTAAAACAAAATCTCTAAAACATTTTTCTTCTTCATGAAGCACTGTTGAACCTCGAAGGAACAGATTTGCCAGAATATTAATGAGCTCCAGAGATCTCATAAAAGAAAACATAGGCATGTTCAATCTTAACTTTCTCTTTCATGCTTTAAGTTTTTTTTTTTTTTTTTGCTTCATTACAATGACCTTCCTGCCCAGTGTGTGTTACCATAAAAAGTAACCAAGCCCAGTAAAACTAAAGGAACTGCTTAGCATTTAAATGTTTTATCTAAGGAAGAGTACACTGCCAAACCAAACAAAGAAAGATTCAAGAATTCAGCTTCAATGCCCCTTCAACTTCCCCCCCCCCCCCACACCTTCCATTAACGCTCACCACGTTTCCCTTGCTTTGCTGGGTCTGTTTAACAAAGTAAGTTCATGAAATTAACAAAATTATATTGGAAAAGCAGTAGGCAGTTACAGACACATTTAAAAGAAATATATTATAACTAAAATAGGACAACAATTCCCAACAAATAATTTGTAATATCACCATCTATTTTTTATTTTTATTTTTTTAAGCAAAGAAGGGATCATTACGTTTATTTGGTTTGTATTGAATATACAGTATCTCACAGAAGATTGTACACCCCTCACATTTTTGTAAATATTTTATTATTTATCTTTTCATGTGACAACACTGAAGAAATGACACTTTGCTACAATGTAAAGTAGTGAGTGTACAGCTTGTATAACAGTGAAAATTTGCTGTCCCCTCAAAATAACTCAACACACAGCCATTAATGTCTAAACCGCTGGCAACAAAAGTGAGTACACCCCTAAGTGAAAATGTCCAAATTGGGCCCAAAGTGTCAATATTTTCCAGCACTGCCTTAACCCTCTTGGGCACGGAGTTCACCAGAGCTTCACAAGTTGCCACTGGAGTCCTCTTCCACTCCTCCATGACGACATCATGGAGCTGGTGGATGTTAGAGACCTTGCGCTCCTCCACCTTCCATCTGAGGATGCCCCACAGATGCTCAATAGGGTTTAGGTCTGGAGACATGCTTGGCCGGTCCATCACCTTTACCCTCAGCTTCTTTAGCAAGGCAGTTGTCTTGGAGGCGTGTTTGGGGTCATTATGTTGGAATACTGCCCTGCGACCCAGTCTCCAAAGGGAGGCTTGCTTCAGTGTGTCACAGTACATGTTGGCATTTATGGTTCCCTCAATGAATTCTAGATCCCCAGCGCTGGCAGCACTCATGCAACCCCAGACCATGACACTCCCACCACCCTGCTTGACTGTAGCCAAGACACACTTGTCTTTGTACTCCGCACCTGGTTGCCGCCACACACGCTTGACACCATCTGAACCAAATAAGTTTATCTTGGTCTCATCAGACCACAGGACATGGTTCCAGTAATCCATGTATTTAGTCTGCTTGTCGCCAGCAAACTGTTTGCAGGCTTTCTTGTGCATCATCTTTAGAAGAGGCTTCCTTCTGGGACAACAGCCATGCAGACCAATTTGATGCAGTGTTCGGTGTATGGTGTGAGCACTGACAGGCTGACCCCCCACCCCTTCAACCTCTGCAGCAATGCTGGCAGCACTCATACGTCTATTTCCCAAAGACCACCTCTGGATATGACGCTTAGCACGTGCACTCAACTTCTTTGGTCAACCATGGCGAGACCTGTTCTGAGTTAAACCTGCCCTGTTAAACCGCTGTATGGTCTTGGCCACCTTGCTGCAGATCAGTTTCAGAGTCCTGGCATACTTCTTATAGCCTAGGCCATCCTTATGTAGAGCAACAATTCTTTTTTTCAGATCCTCAGAGAGTTCCTTGCCATGAGGTGCCATGTTGAACTACCAGTGACGAATATGAGAGAGTGAAAGCGATAACACCAAATTTAACAAACCTGCTCCTCATTCACACCTGACACCTTGTAAAACTAACGAGTCACATGTCACATTTCCTGGGAGGGAAAATGCCTAATTGGGCCGATTTGGACATTTTCACTTAGGGGTGTACTCACTTTTGTTGCCAGCGGTTTAGACATTAATGGCTGTGTGTTGAGTTATTTTGAGGGGACAGCAAATTTACACTATTATACAAGCTGTACACTCACTACTTTACATTGTAGCAAAGTGTGATATCTTCAGTGTTGTCATATGAAAAGATAAATAATAAAATATTTACAAAAATGTGAGGGGTGTACTCACTTCTGTGAGATACTGTAGATAACATTATTAGGTTTACATACTGTATGAAAGCACAAATGCTACAAACAGAACACGTGCATGAGTAACTCCAGACACACGAAATGTATATATAGCAGCTAATCATTCCGTAAATGTAATGTGATGCACCCAGTAACACACTATCTATCCTAGAGGATACTGCTAACACTGTGTACTTTTCTAAGGAGCAGCATTGTCACCTTAGAACAGAAAGGGTGTTAGAACTAGATAACACCATTCACCTCTCCTAATCTTTAACCACTTGTCCTCCAGAAGATTTACCCCCCTTAATCACTTGCACTCCTGAGGATTTACCCCCCTTAATGACCAGGCCTCTTTTTGCTACTCAGCGCTGCACTAATTCAACTGATAATTGCGCGGTCATGCAATGCTGCACCCAAACTAAATTTATGTGCTTTTTTTCACACAAATAGAGTTTTCTTTTGGTGGTATTTGATCACCTGTGCGCTTTTTATTTTTCACGCTATAAACAAAAAAAGACCAAAAATTTTGAAGAAAAACAATATTTTTTACTTTCAGCTATAAAAAATATATAGTAAACTCAAAGTTGGTTATAAATTTAGGCCAAAATGTATTCTGCTACAGAATGGTAAAAAAAAATCCCAATAAGTGTATATTGATTGCTTTGTGTGAAAGTTATAGCGTCTACAAACTACGGCATAGATACTGCAATTTACGCCATTTTTTTGCTATACAGCACTGCGCTAGTTTAACGGACAATTGCGCGGTTATGCAATACGGTACATAAATAAAATTTATGTCCTTTTTTTCACACAAATAAAGCTTTCCTTCGGTGGTATTTGATCGCCTATGCATTTTTTTTTTGCGCTATAAAAAAAAAGGCTAACAATTTTGAGAAAAAAAAACAATATTTTGGAATTTTGGCTATAAAATATGTCCAGTAAAAAAAATGTAAAAATCAAATTTCATCATAAATTTCGGCCAAAATGCATTCTGCGACATGTCTTTGCTAAAAAAAAACCCAATACGTGTAAATTAATTGCTTTACGCGAAAGTTATAGCGTTTACAAATGGCAGGAAAGATACTGGGATTTTTCTTTTTTTTTTTATACTAATAATGGCGGCGATCAGCGACTTATGGCGGCGATCAGCGACTTATGGCAGGACTGCAGGGGACATTCTGACACTGGGGGGGAACTGACTTGGGGTCACTGACATCCCCAGTGACACCAATACAGTGATCAGTGCACAAAAAAAAACACTGACACTGTACTAATGGCACTGAGGAGGAAGGGGTTAACTTTTGTATTCACTGAAAGGGTTAACTGTGTGAGGGGAGTGTTTTACTAGGGGGCATGTACTGCACGGGGACACGCTGATCGGGAGAGATCAACTCTTCTCTCCCGATCAGCGTGTCAGGAGCTGTCAGGGAACTGACAGAAAGCAGAGCTACTGCAGCCCTGCTCTCTGTCAGTGATTGCCGCTAATCGGTGGGACACAGCCGGTAATGACCGGCCATGACCCAGCGACTGACACCGGCGGCCGGGATTGGCGGTGCAGGTAGGGCGGCGGCGTGCCTCGTGCGTGCCCCGTTTTACAAAAGCGCGTTTTAAAATGTGCTTTTACCCAGCCGTGCCGCCCTGCCACCGTATTTCTACAGTGGCTGGGCGGCAAGTGGTTAATGACCAGGCCATTTTTTTTTATTCGGCACTGCGCTATTGCAACTGGTAATTGCACGGTCATGCAAAGCTGTACCCAAACAAAATGTATGTGCTTTTTTTGACACAAATCGAGCTTTCTTTTGGTGGTATTTGATCACCACTGGGTTTTTTTGTATTTTTTTGTGATTTGATCGAAAAAAAGACAGAAAATTGTGCAAAAAACCCCCCAATATTTTCTACTTTCAGTTATAAAAATATCCAATAAACTCAAAGTTAGTCATACATTTAGGCCAAAATGTATTCTGCTACATGTCTTTGGTAGAAAAAAATTACAATACGTGAATATCAATTTGTGTGAAAGTTATAGTGTCTACAAACTATAATATATATATTGGAATTTACGCAGATTTTTCTTACTGACTGCCTATCACATTTCTTGAGGTGATAAAATGATAGGCCAGTACAACCCCCCCAAAATGACCCCTTTTTGGAACATTGACACCCCAGGGAATTTGCCAAGAGGCATTTTGAATCCATGGAAGATTTTATTTTTTACCACATATCTTTGGAAAATGATGTCACTTAAATGATATATTGCCCATGCATGCCATGGGTATATTTGGAATAGTGCCCCAAAACACATTCTGCTACTTCTCCCAAGCATGGTGATACCACATGTGAGAGACTTTTTGGCAGCCTACCTACATACAGGCCCCCAGAATCGAATGACCACCTCCAGGCTTTCAAAGGGCATATTTCCCCATGTCACTTCCTCACTACCTATCACAATTTCAGAGGCCCTAAAATGCAAGGATAGTACAAACACTTCCCCCAAATGACCCATTTTTGGACAGTAGACACCCCAAGGAATTTGATAAGATACATTTTTGTTTTCTTTCTTCATTTTCCAAAAAACTTGGGGCAACAGATGAGATCTGCAAAATACTCAACATGCCCCTTAGCAAATCCCTTGGAGTGTCTACTTTCCAAAAAAGGGTCATTTGGGGGAGGGTGCTTCTACTATCCAGGGCCAACATTGGAAGCTTACGCCACACATCACTAACTCTTATAACCACTGGAAGACCAAGCCTTTTCTGACACGTTTTGTTTGAAAAGACAGTTTTGTTTGCTAGAAAATTATTTTGAACCCCCAAACATTATATACTTTTTAAAGCAGAGGCCCTAGAGAATAAAACAGTGGGTGTTGAAATGTTTTATGTCACACAGTATTTGCGCAGCGATTTTTCAAATGCAATTTTTTTTAGGAAAAAACTAATTTTTTACAACTTTAATACATAAAAACACAATATATTGCCCAATGTGTTTATAATATATAAAATATTACTTGAATGGATACCAAACATGACATGCTTTAAAATTGCACACATCTGTGCAACGGTGACAAACTACGTAAATTTCTATATCCATAGGTGAAGCTTTAAAAGCCTTTTCAGGTCACCATTTTATATTTACACAGAATGTCTACTGCTAGAATGACTGCCATCGAACTGACGTTCGTGGTGATACCTCACGTGCATGGTGCAATCTCTGTTTACCTACTGACGTGGGACCACCACTTGCGTTTGCCTTTGAATGCGAGCACGGGGATGGGAGTAGGGATGAATTTTTAATTTTGCCTTTTTTAATTTTTACACTGTCCCTTTCATTTTTTTTAATCACTTTTATTGTTATAACAGGGAATGTAAATATCCCCTGTGATAACAATAGGCAGTGACACTCTCCTCTGCCCTTAAAGCATCTGATCACACCAAGATTGGTGTTATCAGATTCCTTCCAAATTTAAAAATGGTGCTGTTTATATCTGGTGATGATAAAATGCTCACAGCTTCTGTTCTCTTAGACTATAGAGATGACTGGAGGCATTCAGGTCTCCTATCAGCTCTATGGTCGGCCAGCGGAACTGCCAGCTGAGTTCTTAGGTTCCCTAGTGGGACAGTAGAGCTCAAGAAAACCATAGAAGACGGCGAGGGGGTGGGATGTCCCTTCCCGCTGCTTGTAAAAGCAATCCAGCGGTTAATCAGCAGCTAGGATTGTTTTTACATAAAAGTCAATCGCCAGCTGAAAAAAACATAGCAGCTGCAGGCATCATGTCGGTATAACCACTAAAAGTACAGCAATTAGAGATGAGCGAATCGAACCAGGCGAACCGGAATTTGAGTCGAATTTCAGGAAATATTCGATTCGCGGCGAAACCGAAATTTTGCCTACTTCGGGTGCGCGAATCGAACATTTCCCGATCAGCCGGCAAAAGTGTCCCTGCAGTGAGCTCCGCTATTTCTGACAGTTCTCTGACAGAAGGAACACATGTTTAGCGGTTGAAACATTGTATCTATTAGTTTACATTTAGGATACAGATGTTTCAACCACTGTTCATGTGAAGAAGCTGTGAGAGAACTGTCAGAAATAGAGGAACTCTGCACATACACTTTTTGCCGGCTTGGAATTATTCTTCTTTTCATCCTACTTCTTCTTCTTCTTCATCTTCATCCTCAGAAGAAGAGGATGAGGATGAGGATGAAGAAGAAGAAGAAGAAGTAGGATGAAAAGAAGAATAATTCCAAGCCGGCAAAAAGTGTATGTGCAGAGTTCCTCTATTTCTGACAGTTCTCTCACAGCTTCTTCACATGTACAGCGGTTGAAACATCTGTATCCTAAATGGAAACTAATAGATACAATTTGTATCTATTAGTTTCCATTTAGGATACAGATGTTTCAACCGCTGTACATGTGAAGAAGCTGTGAGAGAACTGTCAGAAATAGAGGAACTCTGCACATACACTTTTTGCCGGCTTGGAATTATTCTTCTTTTCATCCTACTTCTTCTTCTTCTTCTTCTTCTTCTTCATCCTCATCCTCATCCTCTTCTTCTGAGGATGAGGATGAGGATGAAGAAGAAGAAGAAGCAGTAGGATGAAAATAAGAATAATTCCAAGCCGGCAAAAAGTGTATGTGCAGAGTTCCTCTATTCTGCAGATACACTTAGAGGAGCTCTGCACATACACTTTTTGCCTGTTTGGAATTAATCTTATTTTCATCCTACTTCTTCTTCTTCTTCTTCTTCTTCTTTATCCTCATCCTCAGAAGAAGAAGAAGAGGATGAAGAAGAAGAAGAAGAAGTAGGATGAAAATAAGAATAATTGCAAGCCGGCAAAAAGTGTATGTGCAGAGTTCCTCTATTCTGCAGATACACTTAGAGGAGCTCTGCACATACACTTTTTGCCGGCTTGGAATTAATCTTATTTTCATCCTACTTCTTCTTCTTCTTCTTCTTCTTCTTCATCCTCATCCTCATCCTCAGAAGAAGAGGATGAGGATGAGGATGAAGAAGAAGAAGAAGAAGAAGAAGAAGTAGGATGAAAATAAGAATAATTCCAAGCCGGCAAAAAGTGTATGTGCAGAGCTCCTCTAAGTGTATCTGCAGAGCTCCTCTAAGTGTATCTGCAGAATAGAGGAACTCTGCACATACACTTTTTGCCGGAAACCGCTGTATGGAGGGAATGTCATGGAACTGTCAGAAATAGACTATTAATGACAGTTCTGGGACTGTCCTTCCATACAGCGGTTGAAACATTGTATGTATTTGTTTCCATAA